>NC_143027.1:50377500-50677500 GCF_057628025.1 Oncorhynchus mykiss | reverse complement strand
TTCTCAGCCAAACGTGAAGAACTAACGGAGCTATTTTTGGCTACAAAAATACTTTTTCTGGAAAAAAGGAACATTTGCTATCTCACTGGGAGTCTTGTGAGTGAAAACATCCGAAGCTCATCAAAGGTAAACTATTTAATTTGATTGCTTTTCTGATTTTCGTGACAAGAATGCCTGCTGCTGGCTAGGCATAATGCTATGCTAGGCTATCGATAAACTTACACAAATGCTTGTCTTGCTTTGGCTGTAAAGCATATTTTCAAAATCTGAGATGACAGGGTGATTAACAAAAGGCTAAGCTGTGTTTGAATCTATTTCTCTTGTGATTTCATGAATATTAATATTTTCTAGTAAGATGTTTTGTCCGTTACGTTATGCTACTTAGTGTCATTTAATGACAATTCTCCCGGGTCCGGGATGGGTAGTTCCAAGTTAAACAATTTAAAGGCAATGCTACCAAATACTAATTGAGTGTATGTAAACTTCTGACCCACTGGGAATGTGATGAAAGAAAAAAAATCTGAAATAAATCATTCTCTCTACTATTATTCTGACATTTCACATTCTTAAAATAAAGTGGTGATCATAACTGACCTAAGACAGGGAATTTTTCCTAGGATTAAATGTCAGGATTTGTGAAAAACTGAGTTTAAATGTATTTGGCTAAAGTGTATGTAAACCTCCGACTTCAACTGTATGTATTCATTCGGGTTCACAGTGCGGAGGTCTCTGTACCAAACAGTTAGATATGAAAACATGTACCGTTACAGCCCTACTTATTAACCATCAATTACTCACATTACTTTAAAATTATTTCATTTGTCTGTATTACATTTATTTTATTTTATGACTTTATTTAATTTCAAGTCATCTCATCACTAGATCTGCTGCCTATGTTGTCTGACAAAATCATAATTTTAATCGTTCTTCAAAGTAAATAAGGCATACTTTTATTATTGCCGAATACCAACTATCAATCACTTAGGTCATGTTCAGTATTTTCCATATAGCCTACATTAAAACCAGTAGATAGCGATAACGCTGACATCATCCACGTATTCCTATGGGAAACACCTGATGGCGCATGAAGCCGGAAGTATTTGAATTTGAAGCGTGCCATATTGCTGAATGGGGCTAAATGGCACAAACACAAAATAAGTAAATAAATTGCTAATGATCATGGTGAAAGTGGCCGTAACTAGCATAGGATCATGGCCGATGTTGCCGTTTCATTCTACCTGCCCATTCTGCCAGCCCATGATTGGTCTGTGTCAATATGTGATCCTGTGTGACGACAAAGGTAGCAGTCGGAATGGATAACTATTTAACTAAATATCTCGATTTGTAGAGATCTTTTAAATAATTCACAGTGGGGATCGAACTTCATAATAAACAAATCGTAATTTACACCTTGCAGACCAGGGCTTTTGGCACCGCTAGGTTGCTACGCCATAGTCAACCAGCAGAGCGCTTGACTTAACATTCCAGATTGGACGCTGGGGGCCTGGTATTTTCAGGTAGAGATACCTTGCGATGCAACCTGTGTCTGTCCTTCATTATTTTGTCTCTTTTCTGTAGCAGGTGTAAAAGAAACACAGCCAGGACTAGTAGACGCGCAATGGATTATGGTCATTGTAGTTCATTAGAATATTGGTCTGTTGTTGGAGACTACAACTCCCTACTACATTGCAGTTTGGGCTTGATTTGATTTATCTCTAGAGAAAGTCCAATGGGTAGATCAGTCGCTGACTGCAATTCAGTCGATGTCAAACAAGCCCCTTGTCTTCAATTCGATTAATGTGTGTGTGAATTTGGGGGATAGGTCCTCAACGTGTAGATGGACTGAGGAAACTTTTGTTTGATGAGTGGGAGAAGGTCCAGGAAAATGGCGGCGAGTAGTGTGGACGAAATGGAGAGAGGTTGGAGAAGCAACACCTGTGCTGGTATGCGATCTATGGGTGACCGTTCTGATGATATGGAGCAAGGATGAGGCTCAAGGAGCTGAATGGTCTGTAGTGGAAAGACATAGGAAGAAGAGAGATCATGAAGGCAATGGAGCGTCTCGTATAGAAAGCAAAAAGAGGGTCAAGGTAAGAAGCAAGCGTAATATTGTGTCAGAGTGGAAAGTTGTGTTGGTGGTTGATGAGACCACAGGGCCTCACTTACACCCTATCTGACTAACCAATGCCATAGAGAAAGAGATAGATGAAGTTAAACTAGCCCGGTTAATTTTAAATGGTAGATTGCTCATATCTTGTTGTGGCCAGGGTCAGCAAGGGAAGATTCTGTAAATGGAAAAGCTTAATGGGAAGAAGATTAAAAGCCATGTACGGGGAGGATGTGGAGTGGCGCCATGTGAGGACGTACTTTTCTGAGCTCCTCACTAGAACATTTAAATATTTTACCGGTTTGTTCCAAAACATATAGGCATATTGTAATTTTGATCAAAATACCGCTCGACAACTTGAGACTCAATTTTAAGGCTTACTGTCACGTCTTTGTCATTTTTGTCAACGATTCCAAGCACCAACTGCAAGAATCAGCCTAAGGATAATGCTAACAGACCAGCTAGCCTAGCCAAGGACCGTGAGGCTACACCAAAGGCTGAACAATACACAGGCGAGGCAACTGGACAAGAAGCTATTCTACAGGCATTAACTGAAATTAAGCAGGAATTCATTGACAACGTGGACAAAAAGGCAGAGATGCAGTCGGTAGAGTTACGAATACAGGTTATCCAGCTGAGAGAGGAGCTGAAAACTGCCACTGAACAGGCTAGATCCAACCACGAGGCACTGGACATCCACATGACCAGCCTGGAGACCTTAGCTAATGTCCACTTTTACTCGATCACCACACTGGAAAGGAATGTTCTCCAAAAGAAAAAGGAAATCAAGGAAATGAAAGAGAAAAACTTGGAAGCTAGAATTTACGAGTGATTGGTGTGAGAGAGAGACAGAAGGACTGATTTATTTTTAAGTTTTCCACTCCGCTAGCCAGCACCTCGCCTAATAGGTGTGCCTTTCTTTTTCTTCTAGATTGCAGCCTGGATTCAAACCAGGGACTGCAGTGACACCTCTTGCACTGAGATGCAGTGCCTTAGACTGCTGCCCCACTCGGGAACCACTCTGGGTTTGGTCCTGCAGGAATTGTCAGGTTTGTGCAGGATTTTCTACATTTCTGCAGGACAATTCATACTTCCTGGAGGACTTTTTTTGACTTTTTTTGACTTTTTTAGGACTTTTTTGTAAGGGTATGCAAGAAATGGCGGCGGAAAAGCATTAATGCGCAAATATTGATATAATAACAATAATTTGAAATAGACTTGGAGTCACGTGATGACATGGTGTGTGGTCCTCCCACTTCAACTCAGGAAACAATGCCGTTTAGGCCATTAGGCAACAGATTAAATAAATGATGAACTTCACAGGGTGGTGAAAGTGCATGGTATGAGCTTGATGCTCCTTTCCAATAAATGTCGAGGGTCTTATTCTGGTATAATAATAATCAATGCTAGACTGCCGTTTTGAAAAATAAAAACAATTCTTGCTCTGATCCATAATCTCATCATGTAGACTAGTACCCGCACTGTATCTGAGTCATGGCTTATAAGGGCTTCTGTTTTTGTTTTAGCATTTTAGCTAATCCTAAACATTTTCCTAACCTTAACCTAATTATGCTACGTTCATTCTGCTAACCTGCTGCATAGATTCTCCCAACCTGCTACAAAAAGTCAAATCTGACATTAATTCAACAAAAAGCCCTTCTAGCCATTGGGGCGGCAGGGTAGCCTAGTGGCGGAAGGTTGAAAGTTCAAACCCCCGAGCTGACAAGGTACAAATCTGTCGTTCTGCCCCTGAACAGGCAGTTAACCCACTGTTCCTAGGCTGTTCATAACTGACTTGCCTAGTTAAATAAAGGTACAATTTAAATTTTTTTTTTTTTTTTAAATTAGCCTGTATCTGCGAGATGTTGGCTAGAGTGCACGTGCCAAGACCAGAGTAGGCACATTTGGTATTTAACACAACAGATGTTGTGCCAAAACTATTGGTAGAGTTGGAAATGTGATGGAAACACATTGAACATTAGAATAATTAAAATGGTGTGAGAAGGTACATTTTGTGTGCAAGACTCACACACAGATTTTTATCTGCAACAAGTGAGTTTGGTGAAAACACACCACTAGTGTCATGTTTGGGTTTACCTGTGGGGAGTGGTGGGGGTAGGGAGTTCGTGTTTGGCTTGATGTCAGGCAGGTAAGTGGGCTTGACGTCATGGCCAGGAGACATGTAGGGGGCATCACACTGCCTGGGGTTATGGGAGGGGTGGGGTTTCCAAGAAGGGGAGAGCTTGGATAACCAGGCATCACCCTGCCCAGCTGGAACACAAAGAAAATGAGAGCAGGGTTAGGTTGCTGTACAAAAAATACTAGCAATGTGTTTTGCTTTGAGATTTTGGCATTCAGAGGCAACGTAGGTCTACATCTCTACACACAAAGAGAAGCCTGGTCCCAAATCTGTTTGTGCCGTCTTTCCAACTCTTACGGCCATTGGCAAGACGGCACAAACAGATCTGGGACAATGTCACACCTAAATATAATGAAAGTGGAATGAGTTCTCTCACTCTGTCTCCCATTGACTGCAGCCTGGTTGAAGATGTTGTAAACTCCACCGACTCCCCCAGCCGCTAGTTCATTGTCCGTTGAACTGCTCCGACGGAAAGGCAAACTGCACAACACTGGTTTGTACTCTGGACTCTAGTTTGGGTATTATTACAGTAGCCAGCCAGGGCATACACACACATAGGAGGGAGGGTGTGAAAACAGTACAGCCCAGCAGGCTGTGCAACAGACAGACAGGAATAGGGGTTCGACAGATATGTTGGTGAAGTTGGACACGAACAAAAAACGACATTAGGTTAAGCTCAATATAAAGCTCAAGCTTAATAAAATAAATAAAATGTACGTAGGTGTTAACATAGTATTATAATTCACACTGTATATTTTCAACTTATGGCTGTCAGTCTACAAATGGTTTGCATTAGAAAATATGTGAAGTCATTCGCTGAGGGAGACTCACTTCAGCGTTGTATGGGCATTTGAGTCCCTGCTGCGGCCTAGTGTGTCCCTGCTGAGCCCTGGGGTAGCCTGGGTGTTGGGGCATCCTCTGGCCCTGAGGGGCCCCATTGACGGAAAACGAGCAGGACCCATCCCTGCCAGGGACGTGCCAGGGGGACCTCTGGGGCCCGGGTGTTGCATGAACTGTGTGTTGTAGCCCGCACCGCCACCCATATGAAAAGTCCTCTAGGTTAGTGTGGGCATGTTATGGCGGGTGAGATAAAGGAAACAGAAGTCACTTTGATGTTCTCTGTTTTCCCTGGGTTACATGGTTATAATAACGTATAAATAAGGTCCATATTGAGCAGTGTTGCAAAGTCGAAGAACTTCCGTTTGTTGAAGATGACATAAGCCACTCACTCCTATAGCCAGCCGGGGGTGCAGTATCCACTCAGACCCACAGAGGCCACCATTTTGGTTTATTTTTCAGCACAATACATGGGTCTTGCAGGCAACTCCCATAAGGCGTATGTGTCTCAACCCCTGGCTTGCAGTCATCCTGAGACCACTGTAATTCTATAGCAGACAATATCCACTACAAAGTAGGATTAAGTTGCCCCTGGACGCTGATCTTGGGTCAACACTTGGGCTGGGCCGTGGCTATATTTATATCTGTCTGTCTGTCTTTCTGATGCTTCAGACCATCATTCATATGTGTTTCTACATAACACATCGGCACCCACCAATAGCAAACCCCAGGCCTATATTTGGACCAATAAGACCATAGATGTGCTTTGCAAAATGAACCTATAGGACAAGAAATATGATGATTCTTCATTGAACTACCTTGTGATCTAGCAGAGCCAAAAGTGTGCATAGGAAATAATAGTCACGGGTGACTATAAGACTGATGCCAACAATAAACATTCCAAACATGGAGCACAGCCACCTGTGGAGAGATAAATACCTCCTCCTTAATGGGAATCATCAACAACACTCTCTCTCACACACACACACAGAGGAGGAATGGGACCAGATAATTATCATTTTGCGCAAAAATAACAAGTTAGACAGAACCACTGGGCAAAAAATTGACCAGTACATCCAGCATTTCGGGCAGTCTGCCCCTGCACACACACATTCACACAGACACTAACACTGATTCACACAACCCCCATAGGCTTACATGAGAACTTATTTTCTGAGTGACTAGACTTTTATATATTGATAATTGATAGATAGGAACAAATAGAAGTAACCAGGAGAGGATCAACGAAAACCTACCTTCACGTTTTGTTAAATTGGTGCCAATAAGGTAAGAAATGCTTGCTGGTAGGAAAGCCATACCTACAAATCAAACGCAAAACACTGTCAAACAAAGGAAGGAGTATATAATCCATAGGATTTACTGGAAAGAAAAAAAACGTGACGCAAAAACGTACCAAGCAGTCATTTGGGAGAGCACATGGTCTGCATCATCCAGATGGGAAGTGTGGGCTCCAGAATGGCAACTCCCATGTTGGCGAAGCACAGAGAGCCTGAAACCAAAGCACCAAGGTCAGCTCACTTCTGTTTTACGACTATGCCTGCATCCCAAATGGCAATGTAATCCCTATTTAGTGCACTACTTCACCCATAAGGCCTGGTCAAAAGTAGTGCACTAACAGGGAATAGATTGACATTAGGGACATTTCCTCTGTGTTTAGCCTTACTCTTTGGTTTGTTATTCTGACAGTCAAGTCCCAGACTCACCTGCACAAATTAGAATGTAGGGGTCCTTCAGTAGGGTCAGCAAAGGAGTGCCATCTACACTCTGTAAGTTAATGTGAAATGTTAAGCCGGAGGAGACAGGAAAAATGTCTTGTTTTTTCTAGCGTGAGGGAGGAGACCTCTGAAATGTCAACATTATAAAATAAGACAACGTGTAATTTAATGCAATGGTGGCTTCTGTTCGGTGCATCTTAAACGACACTGATTGGTACACACTCTGGCTCAATCCGAATTTGTATTTCCGCGGTTCCTCACACCCTAGCTCCTCGCCTTCTAGTCTATAGTATTGGAAGAGAAGGTCCAAAGTCCCTCCCCAGGCCTTCTTCTCTAATGGTTTTGTGAAAGAGGTGGGAGATAGCATTTGAGGACTCAAGGAAAGATGAATTGAGATAAAGCCCCATTTTTTGATTTGATCAAGTCAGTTATGTTCATTTTGTGGCTGGGTTACATTTATTTTTTAAATCTTTTATCTTGAAAGAAAAGGTGAAAAGTATACTCACATCTGGTGAAATCTTTGATGGCAGAGATGTAACACTGTGTGTTTAGAGAGTCAGTCAGTTGGCATTAAGGAACATTCCTAGAATATACCTTGTCCTCTCCGAACAATACAAACAGCTTGCCTGTCTAAACTGTTCATTCTGACTGGTAGCCACAACAGATAATCTGGTAACACTTGACATTACAGTGTTCTTATTACTGTGTATCATGTAATTACAGTGTAACAACAAGTATAGTAATTTCCCATATTACACTGTACCTAACCATAACCCTAACGTTGGCCTGACCCTAAGCCTAAGTAATGCAAAGTACATTATAAGTACAGACTTTACTGTACAAGTGTAATGATAATTGTTATTGCTCATTATTACACTGCACTGAGTAATTACAATACTTCTTACACTGTAATTACAGGAATAATTACACTGTAATAAGGTCACTGTAATGTAAAGTGTAACAGATAAACGGAAATACTGAAATACTGCCAGAAAGGCCAAGATCAAGAAAGGAGCAGTCTTCCCCACAAATGAATACATCACACTTCCAAATGGCGCTCCAACTGTCAAAGACATTTTCAAGAAAAAGTCCTTGATTATACATGTATTCCACATTATGATTTCACATTTGGCATATGTTAGTGTAAGATACGTTTCGTCGTAACCATTTGCTATTTAGCAGATGCTTTTATCCAAAGCATCTTACAGTAGTAATGTGTGCATACAGTACAATTTCGTATGGGTGGCCACAGTGGTAATTGACCGCACAACTTACAAGTGCCATGCTCTACCAACTGAGCCACACAGGACCACCAGGATCTGCTCCTTTCTTAATCTAAGCCTTTCTGGCAGTATTTCACACCGTTACACTGTTGTCTCTAACTTCTTGCCCTTTGTGCTGTTGTCTGTGCCCAATAATGTTTGTACCACGTTTTGTGCTGCTACCGTGTTGTGTTGTCATGTGTCGCTGCCTTGCTATGTTGTTGTCTTAGGTCTCTCTGTATGTAGTGTTGTGTTGTCTCTCTTGTTGTAATGTGTGCTTTGTCCTATATTTATATTGTATTTTTTTATTTTTTTTTTATCTCAGGCCCCCGTCCCGCCTTTTGCCTTTTGGTAATCTGTCATTGTAAATAAGACTTTGCCCTTAACTGATTTGCCTAGTTAAATAAAGGTCAAATAAAAAATAAAAAAGGGGAGTAACTCACCGAGAACCTCCACGGCCAGTCCACCCAGTGCGATCCCCATAGCTACGCCTCTCTCCTCATTACTTGTGTACACACTGGCCAACATTCCCAGTCTTACGGGAGAAGACATGCTTTTCACTTAGACGTTAAGATGCTCGGACAAAATGGTTCATATTCTATTACAACACTGGGGAGGTTTTTGTGAAACACAGGAGGAGAAAGAGGAACCAATTCCCTGAAGAGAGCGAGCAAAAAACAACAAGGAGCATGCACATGAGAAGGCAAACACTGACAACCACAGGACACAACCTCCGTTACCATGACTGCACTGTGGTAAGATAAAATCAAATCTAAAGATGACGCAATTGGAGTTGTGAAACAGTCATGGTATGTATATTAGAGATCACTACCTCAATTATATCTCATTATCAACTGTGTGTAACAAGTTAGAAGTGTGTGTCAGTGTCAGGCACACATACTTATTGTTGAAACAAACATGATGATAAAGACAGCAAACATTGGTATGTGATGTCCAACTCTTGAGGGAAAAGATAAGGATAAGATTAGAACCAGTGTGTATTGTATTTAATCATTTTCAATAAATGCAAAGTTGAACACTGTCCTAGCTAGCTGTGATTTTGTCACACACACAAAAACACTTGCTGTGAAGCCAGAACATGAACCTGTTGGTCAGGGGACCCACGAAGGGATTGATCAGAAGCTGCACCAGAGCCTTGGAGGCAAAGAGGAGTCCCACACGAACATTCTCCTTGTCCAAGAAGGCACTGTCCTCCTGGCATGTGCTGCCTTTCACCTGGCTGGAGTTTCTGGAGATGTTGAAGAGGAGGGCCTCAGACAGGTTGCTCTCAGAGCAGCTGATGCTGTAGGAAGTGTTGTCGTATAAGGAGTGGACTGAGGTCAATGTGAAGCCCTCCTCAGAGAGCCTCTGCATGCTGGATGAAGGTGTCCTGTGTAGGGGGATCCAGGGCATGTAAAAACGTTGGGATGATGGGCACTGCGAGAGAGGAGAGACGACACATTTGGGTTTGTGGGAGACTGTGCACTTTAAAAGGCAGGCGAAAGGAAAGGAGGGAACCCTTTTGTCTCAGTGCCGGGGAGGCACAGTGGATCTACTCCATGAGGGGGAATGTGGTCGCGCTGCTCTCTGTCAACCCAAGTTATTCTCTGTGGGGTCTAGATGTCAGGCCAGTTAAAGGCAAATGCTATGGTCACGCTAGCTGCATTGTTGGCCCTGCAGCTAAATATTAAAATGGGTGACGTGCCTTTTCAATACAAATATCACTATCCAATCTAAGGTACACAACTACATGCACATTTTAAAGTGTGTGTATGTGTGTACGTGTGCGTGTGTGTGTGAGTTGTCTGGACTCACCGACAACAGTAAGCAGCATGTTATCCAGTAGCAGGGCAACACACACGACCACCAGCACCAGTCTGGAGGAGCTTCTGCTCTGTCGTAGCAACTCTCGCGCCCACACCAAGGGGTTGAACAGCGACATAGCTCTCCACGTTCCCTGGGACAATAGCTACAGAACAGTTCCCTTTTTTTGGATAAGAAACAGATATGTTGATATTTAAAACATATTTGAAAATATTAACATTTGATTACCAATTTAGTCACAAGAAGGTCTCCACTGTGTCTGTATTATCGTTACACCACTACATTTGAGTTTGTCCTAAACTAACTACACACAAACTACACTCTTAGAAAAAAGGGTTCCAAAAGGGTTATTTGGCTGTCCCCATAGGAGCATGCTTTTTGGTTCCAGGTAGAACCATTTTGGGTTCCATTTTGGGTTCCCTCTGTGGAAAGGTTTTTTACATGGAACCAAAAAAAGTTCTACCTAGAACCAAAAAGGGTTATTAAAATGGTTTTCCTATGGGGACAGCTGAAGAACCCTTTTAGGTTCTAGATTGCACATTTTTTTCTAAGAGTGCTGTCGTAATGTTGTATTGATTAATGTGACGACTGCTGCTCATTGAATGATTAACGGTTAATTACGTGATGAAATGAATCAGGTAATTATTAACTCATTAACCTGGTGCACAATGGGAGGGTTTTGGCTTTATTGAGTTTCTACTTTCCAAATTAACTCAAAGAATATCAGAATATCGATTTTACAACAGTTGCTAATTAATTAATTTCCTTTACAGTCTCATTCTGAACGTCGCATAATTCGGGAATTCGCGAGTCTCACTAATTCGCGAGTCTCACTAAATAAGTCAATACCACACCAATTGAGTTGATCATTTATTTACTAACAAGCTAAAATGATAATATAAGATACATAAACACACAGTCTAGGCTATTGATTAGAACTTAGTACAATGAAACAGGTTCCTAGCAGGCCAACACAATATGACACGTGTTACAAAATGTGGATTTCAAAAGAGAGAGAGAGTGTGCACGAGAGAAAACCGCACTTGGGTACAGTTGTCAACGATGCTTATTTGAACCCTAACCTTGCCCCGAACTGCCGCTCTAATGGGTCAGAATATAATGATGTAATTCAGTTTTGAACGTCTCTGATGGGGTGCCTCTTCGTGGACCGCGTTCTGACTTCTCTGATGACAGCACACCTTCGGTTGCCAGGTGTAACTCTCTGTTTGTCCTCACGATGTCAGTGTCCTTACTCTTAGTGGAATGTTTCCTCGTCCTTGCTCTGAAAAGGGTTCTTCAGAGGACGGCTAATCAGCCGTGGAGATGGTTCCAGTGTGGGAATGAAAGTAGTTGAGACACACGATTCCTTGGAGAGTGGTGACCCGGTGGTCCTGCTTGAATTCACCCTCTTAGACACAGTTACTCATCCGTAGCATAGATTGTAAAAAGGTTTTGTTGGTCAATTTCTTCAACAGATGATCAGGTCTGTATAATTATCAAACATACATTAGTAATGGAAAGGAAACACAGACTCGTTGTTTAAGTATTAGAATACTCCTATAGTAATACAATTGTGTGCAGAAGTTGGTACAGAGTACAGTACATAATAGCTCTCCCCAGGTTGTGCAAAATGTCTAAGACATCCTGTAACTCATAGAGCCTCTCTCCCAGTCCTCCTTGCGTGAGTTTCCCTGACAACAACATTTTAATAAATCTAACCTCCCCCTGACAGCAGCAACCATCTTATCAGCAATTAAAAGCTCAGAAGTGGGTTGACAGAAACTTGACCTTCCATCACAAGTATAGAGTCATAACAAGGTGAACGAGTCCAAGCATCTTCTGACAGGTGGCTGTTTTCATCAGGCTTGCGGCAGCCTTGTGTTTTCAGAACCTCAGATAACCATGGTGGGTCCCAGACAGGAGGAGTATGAACGTACTGTAGGCGGTTTCAGTCTTCTGATAGTGTCTGAAGGGCACAACACTCGAAACAGGTTTTAACACACACACACACAGAGTTTATCATAGCACAATATATTAACCCTTTAAAAGGTATGAGGCCTTGGTTTAACCCTCTTCAGGTTCCTTTGTCTTCTTCAACCTTGTGTTGAATTTTAGGTATGCAACTAATTCGGACATTGGCTGGAGCTCGTGGTTGCTTAGTCTGCTATATTAGCTCTGAACTCATGTGTTTTATACACTCGGGTCAGAAATTGGCGTTTCCACCTTTAGGGCAAGTTCTCTGGTCGTAACTAGCTACGATGCAAGGTCTGGATTTTACTCAGATCCAATTTAGACAACTAACTTCACATTACATCTTTACAAATACATTCTCTTTGATCTGGACATTTTCCACACAACGTACAGTATGCAAACCTCAAGTACATGAGTGTGAAAACTCTTCAAGTTATAATGTTTTCGTTATAACGTCGTCATTTAACTTTTAATAACATAACAAAAATGACACTCATATCATTTCATATTCCATCTATTGCCACGAAACATATTGTCCCAAAGTCCATTTATTACATGTTACTATTCAGAGGTAGATTCTCCATAGGCCCATCATACATTCCATCCCTCCATACTGAGAGGACAAAGGGGATTTTGTCTGCTGCCTTAAGATTTACAATGGGTGGGAGGTGTAATGAAACCCCCCACCTCCATAACTCTCTATCTCTCTCCCGCTGGTGGGTGTGAGAGATATCGCTGTAGGATTATGGTCTACGGTAACCTGACCCGAACAGGCCAGTCATGACAGTGTACATCAGGTTTACTCTTTTCATCTCAAAATATAAAACTGCAATAGTAACTGATCTGAAGGGGTCTCATCTCTCTGTGTGTATTACCTCTAATGTTACCTTTCCCTGACCTGCAGCTACCACTAATGCACCATCCGTTTCAATTTAATAAGCTGGGATGCCCAGCCAGGGCTACTTTAATTGTGGTAGCTAATGGAGTGAGCTGGTGGCTGCTGCCTGGATGGTCAGGCATGGTATTTCTGGAGAGACATTTGGCTCTGAGGATGGTGTTTTTGTCTCTCAGCAATAGGATTAGACTTCCTCCAGGGCCCTCTCAGAGCCCTGCCTGCTGTGTTCTGTTCTGATCAAGGTCAAGTGTAGCCTGCTTGCCTGCTGTGGTGCTCAACTGTAAATAAGGACTGGTCCATATTTCAAACATACGTTTGATCGCACAGCTCCGTCCTTTCTCCTTACAGAACATGCTAGTCAACAACAAGTGTCCGCTCCCTCTCTCCAGCGCTTGGCGTCGCCGGTCTGCTAACCACCGGCCCTGGCAACAATCATTACGCACACCTGGTCATCATTATCTCCTTGATTACTCACCCTTTATTTAGCCCTCAGTTGACAGCAGTTACTAGGTAGTATTGTTTTCTCTCACGTTCTGTACGCTTCTCACATTTTGTCAATCTGCTTCGATTCATTATTAAACTCACCTTCTGCACCTGCCCCTGACTCCCAGCATATTACGTTACACCAATCTGCTATGAAAATCACAATACTTTCCAGTAATAGAGGTGAATATGCATTAAGTTGATCATTTCTGAACATCAGGTTTGCATATAGCTTACTCTTACCTTCAGGCATTATTATGACGCATCATATATCCTTTGGTTACCATGCATAACTGGTGGGAACAAAGCAATGGGTAACATTACAATTCAGGTTTGAGTCATATTCCATTCATTATTTGGAGTGCTTTAATGATTACAGAACAAACTAAAATGAACATTTATACGATTGATTAGCCTCACCCTTCATCAATTTTAATTAGGCCTATAGAAAAGTATCGAGCATCCCTAGAGTCCAACATTTTTTGTTTACTTTTTAGTGATGTCCAATTGGTAGTTAGTCTTGTCCCATCTCTGCAACTCCAGTACGGACTTGGGAGAGGCAAAGGTCGAGAGCCATGCATCCCCCCAAGCATGACCCTGCAAAGTTGCACTGCTTCTTGACACACTGCTTGCTTAACCCAGAAGCCAGCCACACCAATGTGTCAGAGGAAACACAGTACAACTGGTGACCGTGTCAGCGTGCATGTGCCCGGCCCACCACAGGAGTAGCTAGAGTGCAATGGGACAAGGACATCCCGGCCAGCCAAACCCTCCCCTAACCCGGACGACGCCGGGCCAATTGTGCGTCGCCTCATGGATCTCACGGGCGCAGCTGGCTGCGACACCGCCCGGGATCAAACCCGGATCTGTAGTGGCGCCTCAAGCAATACAGTGCCTTAGAGTGTTGCGCCACTCGGGAGGCCTAGAGTGCAATTTGACCTGAGCCAAGACATCTTACCTTCAGATGCATCCTGCAGATCCACAATGGGTACAAGTGGTCAACTCACCCTCCTGTTGCTCTATTTAAGTCCTGCTGTAACCTTTTTTCATAAGTTAGTCACTCTATGTCTTACCCCTCACACAAGACACAGCCACCTCACAAACACACACATACACACTCCCTGGCCTGAGCTCGCTCTGCGTCATAAGGGGAAACAATTATCTACATCTGCTGCTCTTTATTGAGAGGGGTGAGGGGCTGTATAACCCGAGGCTGGTGTTGTTCGCAATAAGCTTTATCTGCCATCTCACCCAAATGGACCCTTTTCAAACTGTGGAGCAACCTTTTCAGCAGGCCTGTTTACATTTCATCTTTGTCCAATGGGCTCTGTCAACAGGTGCCTGTTGTGCCAGCGTACCAGGAGGAGAGTCTTGTAAACTGTTAACAAAAGGCAGCACATCCACTTCTCACTGTGTACACCTCCGAACCTGCTGCTGGGAAACCTGGAGCCCCTGTTTGTTCACTGCTTGACATGCAAATGTAATATTTTCAAATGGTAAAATTGGTCCAATCAAAACATGTCGGATTTTATGAATTATGAAATCCACACTCCCCTCTAAAAGTACCATGTGAATCTAAGAGGGATAACTCCTCTATACCTTGAATTATTTGCTTTGTATAAATGATAGTCATGTACTGTTACTATATTTCTGTCAGCTTGAAATGTACTTACTACTAGTAGAATTAGTGGTGTGAAGGTTTTTATTGGAGTAGGGAGTACAGGCCCCTCTCTATATTTTCCACTTATGTTTTGATAGCTGAAATTCACCTGGAACTGAGCAGGTGCCATCTCCTACTAGCTCGAGGGTAGGTTTTTAAAAAGGCAGACCTGAATCAAACAGCCTGGACCAATGCATGTTCACTCTCCCTGTGTGCACATGTATACACATCATGTAAAGAGAGAGAAAGAGACAAATAAAAATCTAATTGTATTATTCAGAATACAGCATGTGTAGACTTTAACGGAAAATGCTTGCTTACAAGCCTTTCCCAACAAAGTAGAGTTTTAAAAAAACAACAGTAAACATCATCAGTAAATGCATGAGAATAGAGACCGATGTACTGAATTTCATGACTTTAGGCTAAGTGGGGTGAGGGGCATGACATTTAAAAGTTTGCATCTTCAATCACTCATCATAGCGCCTCGTTATAGCGCCTCCATCTGGCCAATCAGTGTAATTTTGTAAATGCCGCATTACTATTGCAAAATGCAGCATTCACCCTAGTTGAATCAAAATCGGTGCCTGTGCTAACGGAGATATCACATGTGATGCATGTACTAACAAACTAACATACTAATGGACGGAGACAGATAAACAGTCCCCTCCCCAATTTATTGTGAGGGAAAATAAGATAAGAAAAAAGTCTAATAGTAACTAACACAAGAGGAACAAAAATGAAGCTGTATACAGGGAGTACCAGTGCCATATCACTGTGCAGAATACTAGGTATTTGAGGTAAATATGTACATAAAGGTTGGGTAAAGTGACTAGGCATCAGGATAGATAATAATAAGGTATTTGAGGTGGATATGTACATGAAGACAAGGTAAAATAACTAGGCATCAGGATAGATAATAATATGAGTAAAATAAAGAGCAGCATATGATTGTGAAAGTGTGTGTGTGTGTGTGTGTGTGTGCGCGCATGTAGTGTATGTGAATGTGTGTGGGTTTGTGTGAGAGTGTCAGTGTAATGTGTGTGAGTGAGTGTATATACAGTGCATTCGGAAAGGGAAGACCTCCATAAAATGGACAAAAATGAATGGCTACTTATTGGCAGTGGACGATCCATATACACAATAGCAAATACCACTCAATTGGGTGGCAATTGGTCAAAAACATATTGCAAGTGGAATATGTCAAATGCCGGGTGAAATATACAAAAAATCACAAAGGGGGCGAGTGCGCTCCACTATAAGATTCTATATGGGAAATAATCAGAAAGTCAGGACTCAAGGGTGAAATCTTCAAAAATCTATTTTTTTTGTTGTCAATTATACATATGTAGGAAGCGTATGTATATAGATTTGTCTTATTTTATGTGAGTTTGTCCATAAGGCCTATGTTTTTTCCATTTGCCATATATGATCAAAGGAAGTTGGCTTCTGAACCCAAAAGTCAGTTAACCATGTTCAAATGGCATATATAAGTATTGCTTGAGGGTAGGGGGCTATACTGGTCTGTACCTGGAGGGCATGGGGCTATACTGGTCTGTACCTGGAGGGTAGGGGGCTATACTGGTCTATATCTGGAGGGTAGGGGGCTATACCTGGAGGGTAGGGGGCTATACTGGTCTGTACCTGGAAGATATGGGGTTATACTGGTCCCTTATGTAGGAAAGTATTCAGACTCCTTGACTTCTTCCACATTTTGTTACGTTACAGCCTTATTCTAAAATGGATAAAATCGTTTCCCCCCCTCATCTACACACAATGTCCTATAATGACAAAGCAAAAACAGTTTTTTAGAAATGTTATCTAATTTATAAAAATTCTAAAACAGATATATCACAGTTGTATAACTATTCAGACCCTTTACTCAGTACTTTGTTGAAGCACCTGTGATGGAAAAAGTTTTGGGGTGCTTTTCTAATAACCATTTCTGTGTTCATGCAGGTGACTGATTGAACGTGCCTGGGAGGAATCCTCACTATCAGTATCTGCAATTTTGGCAGAAAACGAAACGGATATCTCAGTTTCAAGGTCTCAGCTTGGTGAGAAGAAGCCTCATGAGGTATTGCTCGGTCACACGCATGAACCAAACGTTAATTAATTATGAATTAATTATGAATAAGGAATAAGCTAAATCATGCAAATATAACTTGTCTTTGTAAGCAGTATATAAGAGAACTAAAAGGGACTGCCCCGGCGGAGCTCACTTCAGACCGATGCAATATGCATCTAAGTTTAATTGTGACCTGTCCAGCTTGCTGTTAATATAGAATGATTCATTTAAGATTGACTTCAAGTATCCGCTGTGTAGAATTTCCACAGCACACCTTTGGCAGCGATTACAGCCTGGAGTCAGGCAGAGTGAACAGTCTATGTCTTGGGTGGCTGAAGTTGTTGATCATTTTTCAGGCCTTCCTCCGACATGGCCTGATATAGAGGTCCATGATGGCATGGAACTCGGCCCAAGTGATGTACTGGGCTGTCTGCATCCCCCTCTGTAGTGCTTTGAGGTGAAGGGCGGTGCATTTGCCATACCAAGCGGTGATGCAGTGAAGATGCTCTTGATGGTGCAGCTGTATACATTTTTGAGGATCCAAGGGCCCATGCCAAATCTTTTCAGACTCCTGAGGTGGAAGAGGCGCTATTGTGCCCTCTTCACAACTGTTCGGCTATGTGTGGACCATGTTAAGTCCTTAGTGATGTGGACACCAAGGAACTTCAATCTCTCAACCCACTCCACTCCAGCTCTGTTGATGTGGAAGGGGGCGTGCTCTTCTTTCTTTTTCCTGCAGTTCAGAATTAGCTCTTTGGTCTTACTGATATTGAGCGAGAGGCTGTTGTCCTGGCACCACACTGAC
Organism: Oncorhynchus mykiss; assembly: GCF_057628025.1. NCBI lineage: Eukaryota > Metazoa > Chordata > Actinopteri > Salmoniformes > Salmonidae > Oncorhynchus > Oncorhynchus mykiss. Next base: position 50,659,715 of record NC_143027.1, on the reverse strand, counting down.
AAGTTGAATCGTGTCATCAGAAAAGTATGTGGTTGAACGCAGAGGAGTAGTCTACAAACATCATTCTTAAACAGTTATATCCCCTCTTTTCCAGGTGGGAGAAAGCAGGGTGAAGTGCAATTGAGATTGCATCATCTGTGGATCTGTTGGTGCGGTATGCGAATTGGAGTGGGTCCAGTGTTTCTGGCATGATGGTGTTGATGTCTTTTATGACCAGCCTTTCAAAGCACTTCATAATTACAGATGTGATTGCTATGGGACGATAGTCATTTAGGCAGGTTACCTTGGAGTTCCTGTGAACAGGGACAATGGTGATCAGCATGAAACATGTTGGGATTATAGACTGGGAGAGATTGAAAATGTCCATGAAGTCGCTTGCCAGCTGGTCTGCGCATGTTCTGAGAACGGGCCCTGGTATTCCATCTGCAGCCTTGCAAGTGTTAACCTATTTAAAAGTTTTACTCACATCAGCCACGGAGAGCGAAATCACACAATCGTCCGGAACAAAAGAGGCTTTCATGCAAGACTCAGTGTTGTTTTTCCTCAAATCGAGAATGAAAGGCATTTAGCTTGTTTGTGAGTTCTGCATCACTGGGCATCTCACAGCTGGGTTTTGCACATCCAACTAGCATTGGAGCCTGCGTAATTGTATTCCACCTTCCATCTATATTGAGAGAGAGCATGTTTGGAATGGTACAATCAGGGTAATGGTCTTATGATATGGAAAGCCAGCACAGAAGAAAAATCAATCCTTGCAGAGAAGCACAAGAACTTGAACTTAACTTAGTTTTCCCAAATTAGCTACCTGGCCCGCCACAGGGGTCGCTATCAACGTTTCCCTTTACAGTGGGAATTGTCATCGAATTAGCTCAATATTAGCCACATTCAATGAAACATACCAAAACTAACTTTGCAAGAGATTTTGTTGCAGGTAGAGCGCATACCCATACTCTACACAGACAAGTGCGCCATAACCAATCAGAGCTGCAGTAGGCATATATGCAAATAGGCCATTGCCATATATGGATTTGTGCCACTGGACTGTTTTACAGCATGAGCAGTTGTGATTATTATGCGCTTGATTTGAGATCAAAGGGAGAGCTGCATGTAGTCATGTGTGCACATTTGTTCATATTCCTAGTTAATGAGTTATTAGCCCAGTGGTAGATCATTTATAGTCAGCAATGGGGGAGTGGGAATACTAATACTAATTCCTTTCATTTTGTAAAGTGGTTTCTTGCATCAAACAACATAACAAAATGTTCAGTCACCTCCTTGTCTGAAGGACAAGTGGATAAATAAGGTTCATGTGAAGGCCTGCATGTGTTTTTCAAAAGTCTCATGGAATGTCGGCCTACATTGAGCACTAAATTGGCTATTACTGTAGGCTGAATGATAGAACCGCTATTTCCTTGTTAACATGTTATGCAATTCTTTTTTTCCGTAGTTTTTTAACTGTAAGCCACTCTGGTAGGCCTACATTATGATCAAATAGCAACAGTAGCCTACTTGGTCACTGTTAAAACAATAAATGAAAGCGGGTACAGCCTCGGTGTTCTCAGTAAACTCATGCTAGAAGGTGCACAGACATTTAACAAGGTTTACGTTTGCTCTCAGCAGATCTGACATTTTCTCAGTGCCAAAAGATATTAGAGGGAACATGGCTCCCGTATCCCATTATATTAGGCTACATGTATTCCTGGGCTATATCAGCCGATAGGCTAGACGAAGTTGGAGATACTTGCACTTTAGCTACGTTTAATAGCCTACCCTTTAGGAGTGGGACGATAACTGCTTTTCCGGCCATGCATAGGTTATCGCCTACTCTATTTAGCTGAGACCACATGAGCACCTGATCTCTCACGTATGGCTACTGAACACAGATCAGCAAGAATGATAAGAGTGGACACTTGCACTTTCTCTTGAGCTATGTTTTGTATATAGGATCAGGGGCGGAGCCAGAGGGGTGCCCGGGGTGGCACTGGACCCCCCTGACATCTGATTGGCCACACCGGGTGTCACCTCAAAATGTAATTTGCTACTGGATGTTTGATGCTGATTTACATCTAGTTTCACCTCTTGTTGAAAGAAGCATTTATTTTGACGTTTTCAAATTCGAAGACAAGGAAGAGAGAATATTAACGTTGTTTGCAAGATACAGAAGAATAAGAATAAGACGAACAGACAGAAGAAGATAGAATATTTACACAGGCTCTTTTCGCGATTGGCGAAAGCATCATATTTGAAGTACGTTTTAAGGTTTAGCATCGGATTTAGGTTTCCTGAACAACTTTTATGAAAGTTGAGTCTTTGTGTAAGTTAACGTTAGACCTTTGATAAGAGAGACCGGCTCCCAATTTAGCCTAACATTATGTTTACATCTGTGCTAGTTATACACGCATATACAGTGCAGTGTCGTAAGTTACAGTATATGAATGTTTAGCTAATGTGGGGTAACTAGTAGGCTACAGCTGTCAGTGTTCAGCAAGTTAACATTCAGCTATTTAAATTCCATGAACTCAGTTAGATTTTGGTGCTTGAACTCAAAATGAACAATTGTTATTATCAATCTGTTAACGTTACTCAAAAGATTACCACAATTTGCAGATAGCCTGTTTGCTATCGTAAAAGTGTAAGAAGTTATAGCTAGCTAAGTTATACTGCAGAGTAGGGCTAGCCATGATCTAACTAGTAACTTAGGCTGGTAGCTGATTTTAAGGTACAGTTGTGATAATGGGGATTTGTAATTAAGATTGAGATTGGACTAAAATGTGGGTAATTGGATGCTTAGATGTAACCGTAGACTGTCTTATTTTTTTTCATAGGGTCAATTAAACATGAAAAGGAAGGGATAGATATCAGACTTATTTTTAAAGAAGCACAAACAGGTAGATCAGGTGCAAAAGGACCCCAGCCCTTGCATCACCACCGGACCCCAGAGCAGCTCTCTCTACCCGAGGCTAGTCAGAGTCAGTGTGGTCAGACTTCACAAGGACCCAGTCTACCACCACTAATGGTTGGATTCATGTGTGCTCTTGCTTTGATGGCTGTGGCATTTTTATTTTGATTATACACTAATGGTTTTTGTGTTATTTTAATGTAATAGATATATCAAGGGATGACACAGAGACCTCTGGCTCTTAGCAAGATAGTGAGCCAGAGCTGCCAGGAGATGTCATCGAGCCCTTCCCTCTAAATTACACATTTTATTTAGCAGCTGTTAGTATCTAATCTTGTGGATCCCTTAATTAGACATTTCCATGGACATAAGACACATTATTTAACGTGCGTTTCAGACATTTCAAGATCCAGAGAAGAGGGTCCTGTACAGCCGTGTTTGAAAACATTTCCCAGAACTCAGCATGGTACTAGGTAAAGGGCTTTCAACAGCTCCTGTTATAAGGACAATTCAGGGCTTGAATATTCTGTAAATCAAGATTCAACTTATTGTTTCGCCTGTAGGCATTTTTCTCTACACAATACACCTAAATCTGCCTTCACATTACAGTCAGGTTTTTGTAACTGGAAAAAGGCTCTGTTTAACGATTCTGGGTTTAAGATCCATTCGAAGGCAGAGCATCATATCAATGCTATGTATGCTTGGAATCAGCATAAAAGGGCTATTGACAGCAACTCATCAATGTTAGATGTCATAAATGACGACCGGCAAAAGAAAGTGGAGGAAAACTCTACTTACATTAAAACAATTGCAGATGTGCTCCTATTAACTGCCACTCAAAATATAGCGCAGAGAATTCATCGAGAGTCTGATGACTCTCACAACAAGGGTCATTTTTTGACAATATAGAAGAAATAGCAAAGCATGACCCCCTCACAGAGAAAAGGATGAATGCATGTGGCAATTCTAAGTACACAAGCCACCAAATCCAGAAGGAAGTTCTTGAGGGCTTAGCTGAGGTGATACAAAGTGAAATAATAAGAGAAGTAAAAGAAAGTGATGTTTTTAATGTAATTGCAGATGAAACCAAATATTTAAAGAAAAAAGAACAAATGTCTTTAGTTGTGAGGTACTATTACAACAAGGGCCATCCACAAAATCTTTTTACACTTTCAGTCAGCTGAAAGCTTAGATGCAGCAGGTCTCACAAAAATGATAATTGATTGCCTTGAAAAACATGGCCTGGACTACAGAAATAATCTTGTGGGGCTAGGCTATGAGCGGAAAGCATTATGGTGTGTCTGCACAGATTAAAAACAGTGCAAGATTTACATTGGTGGGCATGCAGATACATGGCATGCCGTAATCTGAGGGACAGGCTTCCAGCAATTTTGAGAGTGCTACAGGATATTACACTTGAAAATAGTGGTGATAGATCAGTGGGGCCTTCTTTCTCATATAGATTTACATTTCATAGGGCTTTTGGTTACCTTTTGTAAAGTGCTTTGTGATGCCAAATGTCTTTCTGACATGCTCCAAACAAGCTCTCTTGACCTAGCAAGGGCTGTGGATCTAGTAGGTCTCCTACAGACACATTACAGGACAACAGAAGTGAGGGTTACTTTGGATAACTATGGAAAGAGATTGAAGAGATTGCAGAGCACTGCAAAATTAGTGTACAAACAGTGTGTAAAAGACAGCCTAAAACAAGGACAACTCATGGATGATGAGCACTGTAGGACAGAAAAATAGCGACCAAAGGGATGGTGAGAGCTTCCAAAGAGCTTTCTTTTATCAGGTGCTTGACAGTCTCACAGCTGAGCTGCAGAGGCATTTTTCAAAGAAGAATTGCGAGATAATGCAAGGGGTCCAGTCTCTCAACCCAACGAGTACAACATGCTTGAATGAGGAGCCTCTGTTTGCCTTTGCTCAGACCTTTGAGTCAGATTTAGAGGACCTCAAACATCAGGTTCATCAAACCAAGCTGTTTCTTGATAGGAGAGAGAAAGGTGGAAGGGACAGACCGTCTACTCTCCTTGACTTTGTTGTGTTTCTAGAACCTTATAAAGAGGTCTTCCATGAGCTATTTTGACTTTGTAAGATTTCTGTTGACAGGTTAAGTCATCTCGGAAATCTCAGTGTTGAGTCAAGGAGGGCACACTCCCTCAACATGTATGAGTTTGTGAAACATTTTGCCAGTTCTCACCAGAACCGCAGAATTATGCTGTTTTAAATCTGCCTAGAATAATTTGGCACTTAGGCGGTCCCTCTGGTCATGATTAAAACCTGCACTGTGTACTAACTAGTACACTGACATTCTAAAATGATAAATCCAAAGGGTATCATGTCACACAGATTTAATTTGGTCTTGATTAGTCCAATTCCAAAACTTTTCTTTGCTATTAGTTAACACAATTTATATGAGCATAAATATGATACTGTAAGTTTGAAATGATGGGAACCAAAATTATTTGTATTTTTCAGGTCTGTTTCTGCTTGATACCTGGTATGTCAAATTGCAGTGTGTTTTTTTGTAAATACATTTTTTTTGTAAATAACTATGCAATTTATGTAACACACAAATGCTATCTTATCTCCTTGGTGCTAGAGCTTTATTTTGAGAAATAATTTTGGATGTTCAATACTTATAGACCCAGATTATATATTCATGAAAACAGAGGGACCCAAGTCTCACTCGTGTGTGTGTGTGTGTGTGACGCTGACTATTTATAGTATGTTAAAAAATTCTAGCGAAGTAACCCTTTTGGGCCACACTATTTGTCACATTGAAGAACTCCGGTTATGTGAATTATCACTTCTACCTCTAATCAGCAATCATAGGATTCAGTCCTGCTCCTGAGATGCCAGGTCAGGGTTACACACACATTTTCTGTCATGGTCTATGGACCCCCTGAAGTAGCCTTGGCCACCCCCTGGACAACCCATGTATAAAACTCTAGTTCCGCCACTGTATAGGATATAGGCTACCTTTCAGGAGGACGATTTTCAGACAGAGACAAAGTAATAGGTAATAAATATCTATTGAAAATGAAAAGACGCTCGCTCACTCTGTGCGCATTGCACCTTTTCCTTTTCAATGAGGATCAAATGTTTTGATTGCACCTAAACCGACGTCGGTTGGACGCCCTCCACTTCTTTCCATTATCAATACTTATTTACAGACACTGTAGTAAACTATAGTCTAGGTAACTGCCACGTGTTTCTCCGCCCATGCATAGGCAGCCCGCTCTATTTCATTAAGACCACACATATACTAGGCGCACTTGATCTTGCAGGGCCCGACTAGGATTGAAGAGGTAAGCTTATGAGAAAAAAAAGATTTTAATACAATAGGTAGGATAAGGCATACAAAGCAGAAAGATATCCGTTTCCAAATACTCTGTGGGACAACAAGACTATTTTGATTTCTCAATTCTCTGTCTGACCGCCCACTCCCAACAGCAGCATGAAAAATGACGACCGCGCTGCAATTACTTCTGTCTGGTCCTGCAGGTCCCAATGCAGCCCTCCAGCTCGAGCCATTGAAATATGCTATTTTGGGTGGGGAGAAGATTCCCAATGGGTGCAGTCACAATGACTGTTCATAGGTGATTCAATATATTCATTTAACATCACAAAAAGTAGACTCATAATATCAAAATGGACAGAATCAACCCCTCATATCAGTCCTCTGATCTAGTTATTATTATTACAGGAGTGATGGTAATGAGCTCTGACCATCAAACAGTTGACAAATCTTACATTTACTACATTTCCCCCTATAGCCTACACTAGTCTAGTTCTAAAGAGAGACGCTTACCATATGTTCCGGTTGGCCAGAATGTAGCTCTAATCCATGTCAATTGATGCGTTTTGTTCAAAGAATATTTCTCATTCATTAAACATATGTTTCAAAGGGCCTCTGTGTGTTGGGAGAAGGAATTTGTGTGGATTTTGGTGTGCAATGAAAGAAGTAGAAGCTTTATGCTGTGCGGGTGGGCCGGTGTTTTCTTATTTCTTGTGTTTTTTTGTTCTACCTTAAGTTATTTTCGCTGTTTTTGATTCTTGTATTGTTGGGTTTTGTGTTTGCAATAAAGGCATTTCCCTGTACTTGTGCATGTGACATAAAAAATGTAAGCTTGAAACTTGAAACTTGAAACTTGTAGGGTTATAAGTACCAGGATACACCTGCACTGTGACTGTGGGAACCAGAGCTATCGCTCAATGCAAGCCATTTCGGTCCCCAGATCTATTTATAAGAAAAAAATGTTGGTCTGAACCGGTACCGGAACCATGCAGTTCCCTTAAACAGGGGACTTTACATCTAAGAGGTTTTTAAGGTTCAAATGTTGAAGGGTAAATGCAAGGTAGGCTTCTGCAAATGTATATTTCATGCCATTTAATCTTTTGTTTTTAAGTCTACCTTGTTATTTTCTATTATTGCATTGTTATTGATTAATGCATTTTGGGGGTTTTGAGATAGAAAGAAAGGCATTTCACTGTACTTGTGCATGTGACATTTAAACTTGACACTTGTAGTGTCATAACTGCTCTGCTCACACAAAAGTGGGTTCGTCTTCTGTATTGGAGATTTTGCAACTTATAACTGCTGGATATTATGTGTCATTTTCTTTGGTCAACAATGTGGACACCTACAATCGCTTTGCTGTTCATGTGTTCTCATTGCTGTGTGCACAGCCTCGACTTGAATATAATCCTATCCTCTAAAGAAGAGATGGATATGTTGGAACAGGTGAGAGCACCTGCAGTGGAGTGACCAGTGATGACTAGGCTATGTGTTACAGCTGTGTGGATTCAAGTGTTCAAGTGTCATTCAAGTATCTCTTTTTTTTTTCAGATTGAAATATACAAGTTTTTTTGTTGTTTTTAATGCAGGTGCACCTGTACAGTGGAACAGTGGGGGTACATAATAATGTGAATTATTAAAAACTGAAAGGTTAATCCGCAGTTGAAGGGTTGGGGAGGGAGAAATGTAACCACTCTCAAATTCATAGACAAAGCTATATGCAACTACTGACATGAGATCAAAATGATAGTTTTAACCATGTTTTGAGGCTACACAGTGTTTGTTTACAATTACATTGTTTACAAACAATTGAGTAAAACAAGCTTAGCCCCTACATGTTGGGTTCTGATGGGAATAACAGTTGCTCAGGAGGCTTTTATTTTATATTTTCAAGAATAAATGGCTATATCACAAATTCAAAAGTCCAAAATGTACCAATCACAGATTGCCCTTTTAAACAGAACTGCTAACATTACATAATTTAATTCTGCTGCTCTATCATGTGTAAGTGGTAATGTCGTTCCTATATCTACACAGAGAAATACCTGCAATGGATCTCAGAAAAAGAACCAGAATAAGGAAATACTTGCTCCTGTTGATGACAAAAACATAGAGAAAAGTAAGAAAGCTTGGAAAAGGATAGCCTGGTCCCAAACTGTGTGTGCTGCTTGCAACTCTTGCAGTTCTACATATCTGAGTGTGGTACTAACTGTCTTGTTCCCTCTTCAGTGGCAGAGATGGCCACATGCGTGCGCTCTGGAGACTGTGAGGCAAGGCTGTGCTGCGTCCGCTATTTAACAGGGAAACGACTCATCCCAAAGGAGGGAGAGGCCTGCGTACTGCGAGGAGGACGCTCTAAACTGCGTAGAAATCTTGAGTACTGTGACTGTGCACACGGGCTAACCTGTTGTGCCCAGGCTGAACACCCCAAGAACCAAGGAGTTTGAGGGGTATTCCCTTTTGAGGACACAAGCTCAAGTAAACAGTACAAATATGATAAAGATGATATGACATATTTTCTATTCAACAAAAAGGCTTGAAAGGATGTATATGCTTTCTACATATAGTATAATCAAATTATAAAACCACAAACTATACGATTTCACCTTCTTTATAACTGTAAATTACATATTTGTATGTTTAGTGTTAAAGAAAATGTGCATATTTTCTAAAGGTCTCACTTGATCAAAATATCTTCCCCCAACACTTTAAACATCACAAAAAGCTGTGGCTTGGTTTCCTGAACTCGTTAGGAACTCACCTTTCATCTCATATTAATAATGAAGAATTTTGAAAATTCTGAAATCCACAGCACTCTCCCCTCTAAAAGTAACATGTGAATCTAAGAGAGATAATTCCTCTATTGCTTGAATTATTAGCTTTGCATAAATGATAGTCATGTACTGTTACTATATTTCTGTCAGCTTCAAATGTACCTACTACTAGTAGAATTAGTGTTGTGCAAGGTTTTTTAGTGGGGTATGGAGTACAGGCTTTTCCACTGTGTTTTGATAACTGAAATTCACCTGGAACTGAGCAGGTGCCATCGCCTACTAGCTCGAAGGTAGGTTTTTAAAAAGGCAGACCTGAATAAAACAGCCCTAGGTGAGCTGCCTGGACCAATGCATGTTCACTCTCCCTGTGTGCACATATGTACACATCATATATGTGTTTATGAAAGAGAGAGAGAGAAACATTTGATCAAAATCCCATTTTGTTTGTCAGATGCACCAAATACAGCGTGTGTAGACTTGACCATGAAATGCTTGCTTACGAGCCTTTCCCAATGATGCAGAGTTAAAAAGTGCAAGGCAACAGTAAACAACAACAATAAAAGCAGCACCGAATTTCATGACTTTACGTCAAACGGGGTGAGGGAAATTTCAATTTCAAATGTAGCATTTTCAATCGCTTGTCATAGCACCACTATCTGACCAACCAGTGTAATTTTGTACATGCCAGATCCCTATGGGAAGGCGCATCATTCACCCAAGTTTCGTCAAAATCTTGCCAGTGCTGTTTGAGATATCGCATGTGACGAATGTACGAACGTACGGAGACAGATCCACAGAAAATAAAATAAGAAAAATACAAATAGTAACTAACACAAGAGGAACAAGAATGAAGCTATATACATGGAGTACCAGTACCATATCAATTTGCAGGGTACTAGGTATTTGAGGTAAATATGTACATAAAGGCAGGGTAAAGTGACTAGGCATCAGGATAGATAATAATCAAAAGTTATTTTAGGTAGATATGTACATGAAGGCAGGGTAAAGTGACTAGGCATCAGGATAGATAATAATAAGGTATTTGAGGTGGATATGTACATGAAGACAAGGTACAATAACTAGGCATCAGGATAGACAACAATAAGGGTAAAATAAAGAACAGACTAGCAGTAGCATATGATGATTGTGAAAGTGTGTGTGTGTGTGTGTGTGTGTGTGTGTGTGTGTGTGTGTGTGTGTGTGTGTGTGATCTGCGTGTGCTTATGTAGTGTAAGTGAATGTGTGGGTTTGTGTGAGAGTGTCAGTGTAATGTTTAAGAGTGAGTGTATATATAGTGCATATATAGTCCTGTGAGTGTGCATAAAGCCAGTGCAAGATGGGGTCAATGCAGGTCGTCCGGGAAACCATTTAATTAACTATTTAGCAGTCTCATGGCTATTTTCGCAGTCTCATGGCTTGCGGAAATAAACTGTCTCGGAGCCTATTAGTCAGAGAGAGTCGATGCTCCAGTACTGCTTGCCGGACAGTAGCAGATTGAACAGTCTATGTCGTGGGTGGCTAAAGTTTTTGGCAATTTTTCAGACATTCCTCCGACACCGCCTATTATAGAGGTCCTTGATGGCAGGGAGCTTGGACCCAGTGATGTACTCGGCTGTCCGCACCACCCTCTGTAGTGCTTTGAGGTTGAGGGCAGTGAAACTGCCATACCAAGCGGTGATGCAGCCAGTCAAGATGCTCTTGATGAAATGCAATTGAGATTGTGTCATCTGTGGATCTGTTGGTGCGGTATGCTAATTGGAGTGGGTCCAGGGTGTCTGGGATGACGGTGTTGATGTGTGTCATGGCAGGTTACCTTGGAGTTCTTGGGAACAGGGACAATGGTGGTCAGCATGAAACATGTTGGGATTACAGAGAGATTGAAAATGTCAGTGAAATTGCTTGCCAGCTGGTCTGTGCATGGTCTGAGAACGAGCCCTGGGATTCCATCTGCAGCCTTGCGAGTGTTAACCTGTTTAAAAGTTTTGCTCACATTAGCCACAGAGAGTGAGATCGCACAGTCATCCGGAACAACAGGGGCTTTCATGCAAGACTCAGTGTTGTTTTCCTCAAAGCGAGAATTATAGGCATTTAGCTTGTTTGGTAGTTCTGCATCACTGGGCATCTCACAGCTGGGGAGCGCTTTGTAGTCTGTTATCGACTGCAAGCCCTACCACATCCTACAAGCGTCAAAGGCCTGTGTAATTGGATTCCACCTTCCTCCTATATTGAGAGAGAGCATGTTTGGAATGGTAGAATCAGGGTAATGGTAAGCATATAGTTGGGTAATCTCATATTTTCCATTGATGCACAACATATCTTAGGGTATGGAAAGCCAACCCTGTCATATAGAATGCAGGGGCTCTAGCTAGAGGTCTACACGGGAACTGCAGCTTTTCATACCGCACCCGCCGACTCCCTGGCTTTCTGTCCAACTACCACTAGCTACCTGAAAAGCTGGATCCGAACCCAACCACAGTCCCACAATGTTATTTTAGGTATATGTGATGCAGCTCACTTGCGGGCCATCTTCGCAGCAATTTTGCGTCCTATAGGCAATATCAAAATGCCCCAAATAACCTAAGGAATCGGTTAAATTACCAGAGATGATCACGTGAAATGTTCCCTCTAAATTGCGCAGGGTGCGCAGCACTCCAGGGACTGCTGCACAAAAGAAAAATCTGCCCTTGCAGAGAATCATGAGAACTTGAACTTCCCACAACTTTCTAGTTTTCCCCATTAGTTAACACAATTAACGTTTCCCTTTACTGTGGGAATTGTGATCGAATCAACGTAATATTACCCATAACCAATCAGAGCTGTAGTAAGCCTATATGCAAATAGACCATTGCCATATATGAAGTTGTGCCATTCATTTTGAACTGGGCTGTTTTACAACATGAGTGGTTGAGATTATTATGTGCTTGTTTTGAGATCAAAGTTAGAGCTGCATGTAGCCACGTGTGCACATTTGTTCATATTCTTTTCTAGTTAGTGAGTTATTAGCTCAGTTATAGCTATTTTGTAGTCAGAAATGGGGGAGTGGTTTCTTCCTACAAGAGCACAAAAGTATACATTTCTAGCCATCTTTGAAAAGCAGTCAGGTCTTAAAGGGGCAGTGCCGAATAATATTAGAGGGAACATTGATCACGTGGCCCATTATTAGGCTATAACTATTACTGAGTTTTATCAGCCAATAGGCTAGAGGTATTTGTAGATACTTGCACTTTAGCTACTTTGTATACTTTTTAGGAATGGGGTGGTTTTAAGAAGGAAACACATATTGGTGATCAATATTTACTTCTAGGCAATGTAGTAAACTATAACCTAATCATATTCATTAAGAAAATTTCCTTGGAAAGATAACTGCCGTGATTTTCGGCCCATGCATAAGCTATCACCTACTCTATTCAGCTGAGACCACATGAGCACCTGATCTCTCGCTTGTGGCTACTGAATATAAAGCAGCAAGAATGATGAGAGCGGACACTTGCACTTTCTCTATGTTATGTTTTGCATATAGAATAGAATATAGGCTACCTTTTAGGAGGACAATTTGCAGACAGAGACAAATTAATAGGTAATCAATATTTATTGAAAATGAAAAGGCGCTCGCTCACTGTGTGCGCATTGCTCCTTTTCTATTTCAATGATGATTGTAAAAAATAATTACAACTCGACTCAAGTTGGTTGGGCGCCCTCCACTTCTTTCCATTATCAATACTTATTTACAAACATTGTAGTAAACTATAGTCTAATCATATTTAATGTAATTTCCTAGGCAAGATAACTGCCAAGTGAATATCCGCCCATGCATGGGCAGCCTACTCTATTTCATTAGGACCAAACATACAAGGCGCGCTTGTTCTTGCAAGCCCATCTAGGACAGAAGAGGTTAGCTACTTCACTTGAAGAAGCGAATTCTGAGATTTTGTGAATAATAATGTGCTTTGAATACAGTAAAAGGCTAACACATGCAAATGAGAAAGATGTCAGTTTCCAAATAACAAAAATATTCCAATTCCTAAATTCAATGTCTGACCACCCGCTCCCAAACGCACATTGATAAAATGACAACCGTGCCACAATGATCTCTGTCGGTACCTGCAGGTCTCAATGCAGCTCCATGCAGCCTGAAATAAGCCAATTTGGGTGGGGAGAAGATTGCCAATGGGTGCACAGTGACTGTTCATATATGATTCAATATATCGCCTGATGATATGGATGATTCAATATATTAATTTTACATCATAAAAAGTAGACTCATAATATCATGTATTTACTGTAAGCATTTATAGACAAAATGGACAGAATCAACCCCTCATATCAGTCCTCTGATCTAGTTATTATTATTACATAAGTGATATACAGTATAATGATTTCTCACCATCAAACAGTTGACAAATCTTACATTTACTACATTTCCCCCTATAGCCTACACTAGTCTAGTTCTAAAGAGAGACGCTTACCATATGTTCCGGTTGGCCAGAATGTAGCTCTCATCCATGTCAATTGATGCGTTTTGTTCAAAGAATATTTCTCATTCATTAAACATATGTTTCAAAGGGCCTCTGTGTGTTGGTAGGAGGAATTTGTGTGGATTTTGGTGTGCAATGAAAGAAGTAGAAGCTTTATGCTGTGCGGGTGGGCCGGTGTTTTCTTATTTCTTTTGTGGTTTTGTTCTACCTTAAGTTATTTTCTAGTATTACATTTTGATTGATTATTGCATTGTAGGGTTTTGATTTGGCAAGAAAGGCATTTCACTGTACTTGTGCATGTGACATAAATCATTTACATGTGAAACTTGAAGGGTTATAAGTACCAGGATACACCTGCTCTGCTCAGAGAAAAGTGGGTTCGTCTTCTGTATTAGACATTTTGCTATTTACAACGGCTGGATATTGTGTCGTTTTGTTTGGTCTACAATGTGGACACCTACGATCGCTTTGCTTTTCATGTGTTCTCACTGTTTTGTGCACAGCCTCAAATCATATGTAATCCAAACCTCTAAAGAAGTGATGGATCCATTGGAACAGGTGAGAGGACCTGCAGTGGATTGACCAGTGATGCTTAGGCTTCAAGTGTTTCAAGTGTCATTCAAGTGTCTCTTTTTTCAGTTTGAATTAGGCCAATGCTTTTCTTCGTAATACAGGTGGACCCGCACAGTGGAACGGTGTATGTACAGAATAATGTGAACACACGTCGCAGGGCAGATACATCTTCTCGGCGTCACAGGACAGCTTTACCTGATCAAGAACGCAGTCTGTCAGCGGTGAGTGCTATAGTGTGTGAGAGAGAGATAAGAAAGAAGGGATCTGAGAATGTTATCACTGGGTAGTCAAATTAATTCTTAAATAATATAATATGTTTCTAAACACTTCTACATAAATGTGGATATTAACATGATTACGGGTAGTCCTGAATAAATCGTGAGTAATGATAAGTGAACAAGTTACAGAGGCATAAATATCATACCACCCCAAAAAAGGATAACTCAAAAGCTTGATGTAATAGTTGAAAGTACAGTAAAATAGGATAACTCACAAGCTTGATGTAATAGTTGCAAGCTAGTAAAATGGGACCAAATACTATCGTTTGAATACTGCAATACACAATATACTTCTGTTCCTCTAAAATGGGTGGACTATATACAAAAGGTGCTGTAATTTCTAAATGGTTCACCCGATATGGATGAAAACACCCTCAAATGAAATTCGACAGTCTGCACTGTGACCTCATAACTATTGTGTCATTTCAAATCCAAAGTGCTGGAGTACAGAGCCACAAAATACATGTAATTAACCATTTTTCCATCCAACCTTTTTGTGTGAGAAAGAACAGAACAGAACATTTTTCGGTAAACTTTCCAAATGTGGACAAAACAAAATACGCTAGACAATGGGTCCTTTTTGTGTCAATAAAATGAATGATTCCAGAAATGTTGGTGGAAATGATTTTATGTGCAAATATCGATATAATAACCATCATATCGAAGTAAACTTGGACTCACGTGATGACGTGTGGTCCTCCCACTGCGTACACAGTTTATTAGGCTACAGATGAAAAGTTAAGATGAACTTCACAGGGTGGTGAAAGTGCAAGGTGGTGAGCTTGATGCTCCTTTCCAAGAAATAACGAGGGTCTTATTCTGGTGACATGATCATCGATGCTTGGCTGCCATTTGACAAATACAAATAACCAGGCTCTTTTTTATATAACAATCTCATCAAGTGGGCTATAAGTGTTTCTGCGTGCTGTTGGCAAGAGCACACGTGCCAATACCAGAGTTAGCACACTCGCTATGTAATGGGAAAAAATTGTGAGAAAACCAACAGTTTTCATTTGGTACATTTTTAACCGCAAATGTATTATTATGTCACCACGTTATCACTCACATACTTTTATCTGGAATAAGTCCATTTTATGGAAGTGAAGTGAAAATACGGATGTTGTTTTTCTGAGGGATTAAAGGAAAGTACATACATCTCTCATGTCCATTTTTGTATGTTCATTTTGAGATCGTTTCCTTCGACGAGTATCACTCTTCCTCGCTCTTATTTCCCGGTTCCATGTCGGGATCACCGTTAGCTTTGGATTCCGACCTCAAGCTCAGGTTGGTAGAACTGATAGGTGGTGTTACACTTCATTTGGTCTTCCCTAAGGGTTTTAAGGTGGTTTTTCTGTAAAGCTGCATTGTAAGCAGCCTTTTACAGTTAAAGAAATGAGTGAGTATTGTTAAAATATTGATGTTAGAATATTCACATTAAAATGTGTCACCAATTGGATGGAAACCTAGCGACTGTCCCAATACTTTTGGAGCTTACTGTTTATGGTGTGACCTTATGTGCCAAATTACCTCTTAATTAAAACTGAAAGCGGCAATCTGCAGATGAAGGGATGGGGCTGGAGAAATGTAACCACTCTCAAATTCATGGACAAAGTAGTGACCTCCATGAGATCAAAATGACAGTTTTAACAATGTTGAGGCTACACAGTGTCTGTTTAGAGTTACACCGTTACAAACAATAGAGTAAATAAAATAAGCTTACATGTTGGGCTCTGGTGGGGTATGACAGTTTAACTAAATTCAGGACGCATTTATATCATATTCTTCAAGCACAGGAGGTTGGTGGCACCTTGATTAGGGAGGACAGGCTTGTGGTAATGGCTGGAGCGGATGAGTAGAATGGTATCACATGTTTCTATGTGTTTGATGCCATTCCATTAGCTCCGTTCCAGCTATTATTATGAGCTGTCCTCTCCTCAGCAGCCTCCACTGTTTCAAGAATAAATGACTATATCATGAATTCAATCCTTTAATTGTGCTGCTGAGTGGTAATGTGTAAGTGGTAATGTCGTTCCTATATCTACAGAGAAATACCTGCAATGGATCTCAGAAAAAGAACCAGAGTAAAGAAATAGTTGCTCATGATGATGACGACAACATAAGGAAAGGTAAGAAAGCTTGGAAAAGGAAAGCCCGGTCCCAAACTGTGTGTGCTGCCTCCAACTCTTGCAGCTCTGCATATCTGAGTGTGGTATTAACTGTCCTGTTCCCTCTCCAGTTGCAGAGAAGGCCACATGCGTGCGCTCTGAAGACTGTGAGGCAGGACTGTGCTGCGTCCGCTATTTAAAAGTGAAAAGATGTCAACCCATCCCAAAGGAGGGAGATACCTGCCTCCTGCGAGGAGGACGCTCTAAACTGCGGAGGAATCTTGACCGCTGCAACTGTGCACCCGGGCTAATCTGTCATGCCCAGGCTGAAAGCCCCAAAAACCAAGGAGTTTGTCAACCTAAACTGAGAGAGAACGGGAGGAGTGCTAGACACTCAGGCAAGAGGCGTATGGCTGAGAGAAGATGTGGATGACTTAAGCCTTTCTTTCACTCAAAACTTTTGACTCAATAAACTACCTTTGTGCCATTCTTTGTTTAAAATGTTAAAGGCTAAATGCAAGTTAAGCTTTTGTAAATGTATATTTCATTCCATACAAGCTCCGGTGGTCTACTCTTTGTTTTTATTTGAGCCCCTCACCTAATCTTATTCATCTTTAAAAGACAAATCCTCACATTTCATAACTTCCTTGAATTTAATGGCATCTGGTACCACCTCTCAAATGGTCCAGACCTCATCATCACAATGTCCACTAGTGCCATCTATTGGATGAAGATTATAAGCAACAAATTGACAATATTTGAAAAGGACCCGAGGCTAGGCTTTTGTAGCCTGGAATCCACACTGACCGTTTCAAAATAGTTTCATGTCATCGATTCAGTCTGGACCTGCTCCAACAGGGACTCTTGGGCCTAAATAGAAAATAGCCAGTCCAGTCAGTGACCGATCAGAATCTAAAAGTGGGGTTAGCACAAAACCCCATGTGGCAAAATGCTGTACTTTAAAGGCCAGGTAGCACATATTGTCAGATATTAATGTAGTTGGTGCTGTATATTAACTAATATACATTAGTTCTAACTAGAAAAAAATCTTTGTTGTTTACAATTACACAACTTATGTTCCCGCATATAAAAACCACGAAGACTGCCGGAAAGGCCCGAACGCAAGATCGTAATTTCTATGACACACACGGTGAAGAACATAAAATTTTATAGCCTGTAGCCTGTACTGTTCATGTAGAGCTGGTGTGCATGAGTGGCACTTCACTTTTTTAGGAAAACAGCTGTGACATTATTGATCCTAAGATCAAAATGTTATTTGTGTAATGAAAATGAATTGTGAAATAAAAAATAAACTGCAATTTCCTCAAATGATTGTGATTGTGCTTTCAATATAACCTTCAATGGTACGGCTGGCTATAAGATAGCTTTGGAAAATCATATTTATTTTAATCAAATTGGATGATATTTGGATGAAACCAGTTGAAAGTAGGTTGACCCAAGTATAAAATAATTACAGTAGTTAGCACATTGATAAAGTTCCATCATAAAGTTGCAGGTCCCCTCTCCCCTAGCTGAGGAACGCTCAACTCTGTTCCCTTATTTCAAGGTGGAGTTGAGTTTTGATAACTGGCCGTGGGATTTGCTAGTAACAGCATTGAGCCACCATCAGTTGATTCTTCTAAAAATGTCAATTCTCAAAATGCTGGGTGCTGAAATTTATACAACCATTGACGTTTTCCTCATTGCTCTTACTACATAAGGTGAGATTCAATTGGGTGCGTGCTATCCGGAAACCTTGCGACGTCCCTACCCTAAACCCTTCGCCTTACCCTAATCTTAACACTAACCATAACCCTAACCATAACCAATGATGCCAACTTCAATGGTGTAGGGGTGTCCCAACGATCCCGGATAGCACGGAGCCAATTGAATCTCCGTTTACGTAGTACGAGCAACGAGGAAAAAGTCAGGTGTTGTATTTGCTAAAAGTTTTTATTAAAAGTATGAATTTCAGCACCCTGCAGAAGGGCCTTAGTTGTACAAGACAAACATAGGTACCGGTAAGCGTTTTCAGAATTGACATTTTTAGAAGATTCGACTGGTGGCTCAATGTTGCTAGTGAATCCTGCGAACCCATTATCAAAACTCAACTCCGCCTCAATGTAAGAGAACAAAGTTTAGCGTTAATCAGCTATCGCCCAGTGTGATGCCGTGTTCACATGCTAGCCGGAACTAGGAAACTCTGGAAACTCTGACTTGTTAACTGGTTGTAGTCACACACATGCCATGTTCAACCAGTTAGCAAATCTGAAATGTCTGAGTTTCCTAGTTTCGACTAACACAGCATTAAACACTGGGATTCAGGAAGCAGGCGATACCAAGGATACAGGGAATTGCAGGGAAACTTAAATCAGTTTTACCTTACCTAATCTTTAAACATGTTAAATGCGCAACCAGAGGGAAAAAAACATTCTAGATCACCTGTACTCCACACACAGAGATGCGAACAAAGCTCTCCCTCGCCCTCCATTCGGTAAATCTGACCACAATTTTATCCTCCTGATTCCTGCTTACAACTAAAAATTAAAACAGGATGCACCAGTGACTCGTCTATAAAAAAGTGTTCAGATGAAGCAGATGCTAAACTACAGGACTGTTTTGCTATCACAGACTGGAACATGTTCCGGGATTCTTCTGATTGAATTGAGGAGCACACCACATCAGTCACTGACTTTATCAATAAACGCATCGAGGACGTCGTCCCCACAGTGACTGCATGTACATACCCTAACCAGAGGCCATGGATTACAGGCAACATTCGCACTGAGCTAAAAGGTAGAGTTGCCGCTTTCAAGGTACGGGATCTAACCCGGGAGCTTATAAGAAATCCCGCTATGCCCTCCGACTAACCATCAAACAGGCAAAGCACCAAATCAGGGCTAAAATGGAATCGTACTACACCGGCTCTGGCGCTCGTCGGATGTGGCAGGGTTTGCAAACTATTACAGACGACAAAGGGAAGCACAGCCGCACAGCCGCAAGTAAGACCTTTAAACGGGTCAACATTCACATGGCCGCGGGGCCAGATGGATTATCAGGACGTGTGCAACGGGCATGTTCTGACCAACTGGCAGCTGTCTTCACTGACATTTTCAACATGTCCCTGATTGAGTCTAATACCAACATGTTTCAAGCAGACCACCATAGTCCATGTTCCCAAGAACACTAAGGCAACCTGCCTAAATGACAACAGACCTGTAGCACTCACTTTCAAAGGCTGGTAATGGCTCACATCAACACCATTATCCCAGAAACCCTAGACTCATTCCAATTTGAATAGCGCCCCAACAGATCCACAGATGATGCAATCTCCATTGCACTCAACACTGCCCTTTCTCACCTGGACAAAAGGAACACCTACATGAGAATGATATTAATTGACTACAGTTCAGCGTTCAACACCATACCTCAAAGCTCATCGCTAAGCTAAGGACCCTGGTACTAAACACCTCCCTCTGCAACTGGATCCTGGACTTCGTGATGGGCTGCCCCCAGGTGGTGACGGTAGGTAGCAACACATCTGCCACACTGATCCTCAACACTGGAGCCCCTCGGGGTGCATGCTCAGTCCCCTCCTGTACTCCCTGTTCACCCACGACTGCGTGGCTAGGCACGACTCCAACACCATTATTATTATGTAGTTTGCAGACGACAACAGTGGTAGGCCTGATCACACGACAATGACAAGACAGCCTATAGGGAGGAGGTCAGAGACCTGGCCGGATGGTGCAAGAATAACAACCTATCCCTCAACGTAACCAAGACTAAGAAGATGATTGTGGACTACAGGAAAAGGAGGACCGAGAACGCCCCCATTCTCATCGACGGGGCTGTAGTGGAGCAGGTTGAGAGCTTCAAGTTCCTTTGTGTCCACATCACCAAGAAACTAGAACGGTCCAAACACACCAAGACAGTCATGAAGAGGGCACGACAAAGCCCATTCCCCCTCAGGAAACTAAAAAGATTTGGCATGGGTCCTCAGATCCTCAAAAGGTTCTACAGCTGCAACATCGAGAGCATCCTGACATGTTGCATCACTGCCTGGTACGGCAACTGCTCGGTCTCTGACCGCAAGGCACGACAGAGGGTAGTGCGTACGGCCCAGTACATCACTGGGGCTAAGTTGCCTGCCATCCAGGACCTCTACACCAGGCGGTGTCAGAGGAAGGCTCTAAAAATTGTCACTGGCCACAGGCAACCTAGTCATTGACTGTTCTCTTCACTTGCATGGCAAGTGGTACCGGAGCACCAAGTCTAGGACCAAAAGGCTTCTTAACAGCTTTTACCCCCAGGCTATCAGACCCCTGAACAGGTAACCAAATGGCTACCCGGACTATTTGCATTGTGCCCCCCCAACCCCTCTTTTACGCTGCTGCTACTCTATGTTTATCATATATGCATAGACACTTTAACTATACATTCATGAACATACTCCTCAATTAGCCCGACTAATCGGTGCCCCCACACATTGGCTACCCGGACTATCTGCAACAATTTACGACGTTTGGAATGAGACTGATGTGAGGTAAAAAATAATTCATACATTCGAAGACTAATTGATCAGATATGAAAATATCTGAAAGTTATTCTAGGAAAATTATAACTTTATAATCTGAATATATTCCTTGGTGCCCTGACTTCCTAGTTAATTACAGTTACATGATTAATCAGTTTAATCGCGCAATAATAATTACAGAGAGTTATTTGATAAATAAGTCTTCAGTTTTAATGATGCCAAAGACACGACACTACCCATTTAACAAAGTGTCCCTTTTCAAAAATATTACAGGCTATGTAGATGGGCTCCTGAATCTCCTCCTCAACGAGGTCACCCTTGATCCAACGCCGTGCGTGGGGAAGCTGTGCAAGCTGTCCATCCAAGGACCCCTGTCTGTGAGAGGCCTGTCAAGGAGGAGGCCATACAGTGCCTTCAGAAAGTATTCATACCCCTTGACTTTTTCAAAATGTTGTTGTTACAGCCTGAATTTAAAATGCATTAAATTTAGATTTTTTTTGTCACTGGCCTTACACACACTACCCCATACAGTACAGTACCGTACAGTACCACATTTAACAGTTTGGACACACCTACTCATTAAGGTTTTTCTTTATTTGACTATTTTCTACATTGTAGAATAATAGTGAAGACATCAAAACTATGAAATAACACATATGGAATCATGTAGTTACCAATAAAGTGTTAAACAAATCCAACAATATTTTATATTTGAGATTCTTAAAAGTAGCCACCCTTTGCATGATGACCGCTTTGCACCCCCTTCGGCATTCTCTCAACCAGTTTCATGAAGTAGTCACCTGGAATGTATTTCAATTAACAGGTGTGCTTTGTTAAAAGTTCATTTGTGGAATTTCTTTCCTTCTTAATGCGTTTGAGCCAATCAGTTGTGTTGTGACAAGGTAGGGTTGGTATACAGAAGATAGCCCTATTTGGTAAAAGACCAAGTCCATATTATGGCAAGAACAGCTCAAATAAGCAAAGAGATGGTGTGGGGGTGCATTGCTGGTGACACAGTCTGTGATTTCTTTTAGAATTCAAGGCACACAAAAGCAGCATGGCTACCACAGCATTCTGCAGCGATACACCATCCCATCTGGTTTGCACTTAGTGGGACTATCATTTATTTTTCAACAGGACAATGACCCAACACACCTCCAGGCTGTGCAAGGGCTATTTAACCAAGAAGGAGAGTGATGGATTGCTGCATCTGATGGCTTGGCCTCCACAATCACCCAACCTCAAACCCAATTTTATTATCTTGTATTGTTTTTTCAAGCATTCGGATAGGAGGTTGCATACACTGTAGAGCGGCTGGGTACCTTTATTAGGCTTAAGGCTCCAAGTACTTTCTTTAATGTAAAATTACGTCTCACCCTTATTTCACACCTTTATTTCTTACGAGTGTTCATGTTGATCAGTATTTCGGCTATGCTGGCCTATTGTAAATGATTTAGACTGGATTTCTGTGTAGCACTTTGTGACATCTCCTGATGTAAAAATGGCTTTATAAATACATTTGATTGATTGATTGATTGATTAACTCTGCCTGTTTTTTCAAGCTTCCTGGTCGTTTTGTGAGAAAATATACAATTGATTGAATTCTGAGTGTTAGGTTCTAACTAAACATAGTCAAAACTCACGGAAAACTAATACAGCTCAAACCAAGTTTATTCACCCACTGGGTCACACATGCGCATAAGACAGAGACATATTTACACAAGTACATATATTTATAACTTCCTCCTGTGCTAAGTCTACTCCTTACATATCTGGACAGCCAATACTTCTCAGTTGCTAGGCAGGAAGTTAAATGATATGGGTAATGAACTGTTCCTTCTCCCTTCGTGTGACCTGACCTGACCTCGGCCCCCATTCCTTACTAATCCACAGCTATCCACCCTTATCAGTGACTGCAACCATATGATTGCTTTTCCCCTTACTTAGTAAAATTCTAAGCCCCTGGCTTATATCCAACCTCCATTGACCCCTACACATTAACTTCTGGGGTAGCAAGTGTTTCTAATTACAACCCAACAACTGAAACCAGACTGTGGCCCTTCTCCTCTCCATAGGATACCTAATATCTGATACTAACATGTTCTGACAGAATGTAAACTCTTTGCATTCCCCTTGCTCTCTCAGTAACATGAATAAGGATATTTCATATTTAACGTTTATACCCCATCAGTCCCCCATTTTGAACATTAACTCCATACTGTTCAACATTATATAAACTTGTAAATTACTTGTAAATGAACAAAAAATAAAACATGATAAACATTCTCAGTTGATTTGTATCTTTACACCTCTGAGACTAATGGCCTCTGATCTATCGTCACACTATGCACACTCTTACTCCCTCTTCTATTGGACAACTGATAAGGACAATTCAGCTGGAGCTTTTGACTTCCTACATTTCAGCCGGAGCTTTTGACTTTCTCCTTTTCCTCCTTTGTGTTCCTATGAGAGTTTTCAAATCGAATCAAATTGTATTCGTCACATGTACCGAATAAAACAGGTGTAGACCTTACAGTGAAATGCTTACTTACGAGCCCCTAACCAACAATGCATTTTCAAAAATACGAATAAGAATAAGAAATAAAGTAACAAGTAATTAAGAGAAGCAGTAAAATAGCTAAATTAAGACTATATACAGGGGGGTACCGGTACAGAGTCAATGTGCAGGGGCACCGGTTAGTTTAGGTAGTATGCACATGTAGGTAGAGTTATTAAAGTGACTATGCATAGATGATAACAACCGAGAGTAGCAGCGGTTTAAAAGATAGGGGGGCAATGCAAATAGTCTTGGTAACAATTTGATTAGATGTTCAGGAGTCTTATGCCTTGGGGGTAAGAGGCTGTTTAGAAGCCTCTTGGACCAAGACTTGGCGTTCCAGTACCTCTTGCCATGCGGTAGCAGAGAGAACAGTCTATGACTAGGGTGGCTGGAGTCTTTGACAATATTTAGGGCCTTCCTCTGACACCGCCTGGTATAGAGGTCTTGGATGGCAGGATGCTTGGCCCCAGTGATGTACTGGGCCATATGCACTACCCTTTGTAGCGCCTTACGGTCGGATGCCGAGCAGTTGCTATACCAGGTGGTGATGCAACCGGTCAGGATGCTCTCGATGTTGCAGCTGTAGAACATTTTGATAATACGGGGACCAATGCCAAATATTTTCAGTGTCCGGAGAGGAAAAAGGTGTTGTCATGTCCTCTTCATGACGGTCTAGGAGTGTTTGGACCATGATAATTTGTTGGTGATGTGGACACCAAGGAACTTGAAACTCTTATCCCGCTCCACTACAGCCCCGTTGATGTGAATGGGGATGTGTTCGGCCCCCCTTTCCTGTAGTCCACGTTCAGCTCCTTTGTCTTTCTCATGTTGAGGGAGAGGTCGTTGTCCTGGCACCACACTGCCAGGTCTTTGAGCTCCCCCCTATAGGCTGTCTCATTGTTGTTGGTGATCAGGCCTACCACTGTTGTGTCGTCTGCAAACTTAATGATGGTGTTGTAGTAGTGTTTGGCCACACAGTCGTGGGTGACCAGGGGGTTCAGGAAGGGACTAAACACGCACTCATGAGGGTTCCCCGTGTTGAGGGTCAGCTTGGTAAATGTGTTGTTGCCTATCCTTACCACCTGCGGGTGGCCTGTCAGGAAGTCCAGGATCCAGTTGCAGAAGGAGGTGTTTAGTCCCAGGGTCCTTAGCTTAGTGATGAGCTTTGTGGGCACAATGGTGTTGCACACTGAGCTGTAGTCAATGAACAGCTATTTCACATGGGTGTTCCTTTTGTCCAGGTGGGAAAGGGCAGTGTTGAGTGCGTTTGAGATTTCCTCATCTGTGGATCTGTTGGGACGCTATGCGATTTGGAGTGGGTCTAGGGTTTCTGGGATAATGGTGTTGATGTGAGCCATGACCAGCCTTTCAAAACATTTCATGGCTACAGATGTGAGTGCTACAGGGCTGTAGTCATTTAGGCTTTCTTGGTCACAGGGACTATGGTGGTCTGCTTGAAATATGTAGGTCAGGGAGGGATTGAAAATGTCAGTGAAGACACTTGCCAGTTGGTCATGCTGTGAGTGCACGTCCTGGTAATCTGTTTGGGCCTGCGGACTTATGAGCAAGTACATTAAACAGGTCAACATTCACATCAGCTACGGTGAGAGTGATGACACAGTTGTCCGGAACAGCTGATGCTCTCATGCATGCTTCAGTGTTGCTTGCCTCGAAGCGATCATAAAATACATTTAGCTCGTCTGTTAGGCTTGCTTCACTGGGCAGTTGGTGGCTGGGTTTCCCTTTGTAGTCCGTAATAGTTTGCAAGCCCTGCCACATCCGACGAGCGTCAGAGCCAGTGTTGTAGGATTCAATCTTAGTCCTGTTGTCACACCCTGATCTGTTTCACCTGTCTTTGTGCTTGACTCCACCCCCCTCCAAGTATCACCCATCTTCTCAATTATCCCCAGAGTAATTATACCTGTATTCTCTGTTTGTCTGTTGGCAGTTCGTTTTGTTTGTCAAGCCTACCAGCGTTTTCCCGGTTTTCCCTTCTGCCTGCCCTGAGCCTGCCTGCCATTCTCTACCTTGTCACAACACCCTGGATTATTGCCCTCTGCCTGCCCTGATCCAGAGGCTGCCTGCCGTTCTGTATCTTTTGGACTCTGACCTGGATTACTGACCTCTTCCTGCCCTTTGCCTGTCCCCTGTTCTAGTAATAAACATGTGTTACTTTCACACTGTCTGCATCTGGGTCTTCCCTAAAACGTGATAGTACGTACTGGCCATGACTGACCCAGCTGACTTGGACCAGCTCCACCATGCCATCTCCTCCCAAGGAGCCATCATTGGAAGGCACAAGAAGTTGCTTCGTTCTCTTATGGAAGGGTTCCAGAACTTGGCCGAACGCCTGGACCGAGCGCTGAACACATTGCTGGAACAATTCCGCAGGTTGTCTGTTAGGCAGTTTACCACAATGGTAACCTCCCAGCCCCTCAATAACCCGGTTGTTAGCAGCGCCACCTCCCTGGCCACCCCGGTTTCCCAGGAACCCCGCTTAACTCCCCCGGAATGCTTCCATGGAGAGTTGGGCACCTGTCAGAAGTTTCTCGCTCAGTGTTCCCTCATCATTGAGCTGTAGCCCTCCTCCTTCCCTTCGGACCGCACTAAGGTAGCATACCTCATCACGCTAATGTCCGGGAGGGCTTTCCATGGGCTACAGCAGTATGGGAACAACAGTTGGCGGCCATATTCTTCGGCCATATGCCGGAGGGGACGGAACATCCGTTCATTGTGTAGACTGACCACAAGAACCTGGAATATCTCCGCACCGCCAAGTGTCTCAATTCCAGTCAAGCTAGATGGGCCCTGCATTTCATCCAGTTCAACTTCTCCCTCTCATACCGACCGGGATCCAAGAATGTCAGGCCGGATGTGCTGTCACCCCGCTATAGCTCCACAGCTACAACCCCGGAACCAGAGACCATCCTTTCCACCCCGTGCTGAGCGGAATAGGGAAGCAGGTTCTGAGGCGCAGCGTTCCCACCCTGGCCTTTGTGCGACAACGCTTTTGGTGGCCTACCATGGTTCCTGACATCTCCGTGTTCATCGCCGCATGCACGATCTGTGCGGAGAATAAGACTACTCGGCAACCTCCGGATTACGTACAACAGCGTGGTACAGTTCCCGCCAATATCCAGCAACTTTGCACAGCCATTGAAGTGGAGTTGGACAACATTCCACAGGCCACAATCAACAGCCTGATCAACTCTATGCGAAGGAGATCTGTCGCGCTGCATGAGGTAAATTGTGGTCATACCAGATACTGACTGGTTTTCTGACTGGTTATCCCCTACCTTTTTTTTAAGGTATTTGCAAAATAACTATTTTAGATGCAGCAGTTGTGTGCTAGAATGCTAACGCTCATTGATATAGGCTGTAACAAAAGCTAGCCAAAGAGCCATTTTACTGGTTGAAGTGTTTTTTAAGTATAATACAGTTGATTTGCGATGATGACACAAACATTACATTATGCAGGACATTCATACGAGCCTTAATGTATCAAATACTTATGTCATGCAATAAAATGCAAATGAATGACTTAAATATCATACAATGTACATTTTCTGGATTTTTGTTTTAGATTCCGTCTCTCACAGTTGAAGTGTACCTATGATAAAAATTACAGACCTCTAAATGCTTTGTAAGTAGGAAAACTGCAAAATCGGCAGTGTATCAAATACTTGTTCTCCCCACTGTAATTCACTGTATCACAATTCCAGTGGGTCAGACATTTACATACACTAAGTTGACTGTGCCTTTAAACAGCTTAGAAAATTCCAGAAAATTATGTCATGGCTTTATAAGCTTCTTAAAGGCTAATTGACATCATTTGAGTCAATTGGAGGTGTACCTGTGGATGTAGTCCTATATCGTCATAACCTGAAAGACCGCTCAGCAAGAAAGAAGCCACTGCTCCGAAACCGCCATAAAACAGCCAGACTACGTTTTGCAACTGTGCATGGGGATCGTACTTTTTGGAGAAATGTCCTCTGCTCTGATGAAACAAAATAAAACTGGCCATAATGACCATCGTTATGTTCGGAGGAAAAAGGGGGAGGCTTGCAAGCCGAAGAACACCATCCCAACCGTGAAGCATGAGGGTTGCAGCATCATGTTGTGGGGGTGCTTTGCTGCAGGAGTGACTGGTGCACTTCACAATATAGATGCATCAAGAGGCAGGAAATGTATGTGGATATAGTGAAGCAAAATCTCAAGACATCAGTAGGAAGTTAAAGCTTGGTCGCAAATGGGTCTTCCAAATGGACAATGACCCCAAGCATACTTCCAAAGTTGTGGCAAATTGGCTTAAAGACAACAAAGTCAAGGTATTGGAGTGGCCATCACAAAGCCCTTAGAAATCCTATAGAAAATGTGTGGGCAGAACTGAAAAAGCGTGTGAGCAAGGAGCCCTACAAACCTGACTCAGTTACACCAGCTCTGTCAGGAGGAATGGCCCGAAATTCACCCAACTTATTGTGGGAAGCTTGAGGAAGGTTACGTTTGACCCAAGTTAAACTATTTAAAGGCAATGCTACCAAATACTAATTGAGTGTATGTAAACTGCTGACCCACTGGGAATGTGATGAAAGAAATAAACGTTTTAGTAAATCATTCTCTCTACTATTATTCTGACATTTCAAATTTTTTAAACAAAGTGGTGATCCTAACTGACCTAAGACAGGGAATTTTCCTAGGAATAAATGTCAGGAATTGTGAAAAACTGAGTTTAAATGTATTTGGCTAAGGTGTATGTAAACTTCTGACTTCTACTGTAAATAGCTGCTTATTTTGCTGCTGTTCTATAAAAACTCCTCCTTGTTGTGCCACCAACTTGCGCACATCGCCCTTGTGCGGCAATGTTTGCAAACACAGAAAGCAGTCTATAGGCTATTCTCATTGAGCAGTATCAAACACACTATTAACTATTCACCCACAACTCTGTCTATCGCCGTTGTAATCGACTGTGAATCCAAAATGTTCACATACTGGAGATTTAAAAATGATTGAGAATCCTCCAATTACAGAACTAGAGAGTTCCCGGCTGAACCTCACAAAATAATAGTTTGAAATCCGCACCTCACGAAAGGGTAGTTTGAAATCCGCAAGTTAAGATTCGAAATTTGATTTCAAAGTGCACATAGGCTATTCCGTTAAAACGAATACAGCCTACAATGTTTTATCAGATCATATTTACTCACAAGGCAATGGCATACAACACAGCGCAGGCATAGACATTTTTATTTAAAAAAATTAAACAATTACAGTTGAAGTCGGTAGTTTACATACACTTAGGTTGGAGTCATTAAAACTTGTTTTTCAACCTCTCCACAAATGTCTTGTTAGCAAACTATAGTTGTGGCAAGACTGTTAGGACATCTACATTGTGCATGACAAGTAATTTTTCATACAATTATTTACAGACAGATTATTTCACTTATAATTCACAGAATCACAATTCCAGTGGGTCAGAAGTTTACATACACTAAGTTGACTGTGCCTTTAAACAGCTTGGAAAATTCCAGAAAATGATGTCATGGCTTTAGAAGCTTCTGATAGGCTAATTGACATCATTTGAGTCAATTGGAGGTGTACCTTTGGATATAGTTCAAGGCTTACCTTCAAAATCAGTGCCTCTTTGCTTGACATCATGGGAAAATTTTAAAAATCAGCCAAGACCCCAGAAAAATAATTGTAAACCTCCACAAGTCTGGTTCATCCTTGTGAGCAATTTCCAAATGCCTGAAGGTACCACGTTCATCTGTACAAACAATGTACGCAAGTGTAAACACCATGGCACCACTCGGCCATCATCCCGCTCAGGAAGGAGACACATTCTGTCTCCTAGAGATGAATGTACTTTGGTGCGAAAAGTGCAAATCAATCCAAGAACAACAGCAAAGGACCTTGTGAAGATTCTTGAGGAAACAGGTACAAAGGTATCTATATCCACAGTAAAACAAGTCCCAAATCAACATATCCTGAAAGGCCGCTCAGCAAGGAAGAAGCCACTGCTCCAAAATTGGCATAAAAAAGCCAGACTACGTGTTGCAACTGACATGGGGACAAAGATTGTACTTTTTGGAGAAATGTCCTCTGCTGTGATGAAACAAAAATATAACTGTTTGGCCATAATGACCATTGTTATGTTTGGAGGTAAAAGGGAGACGTTTGCAAGCCGAAGAATACCATCCCAAACGTGAAGCATGGGGGTGGCAGCATCATGTTGTCGGGGTGTTTTGCTGCAGGAGGGACTGGTGCACTTCACAAAATAGATGGCATCATGAGGAAAGGTAATTATGTGGATATATTGAAGCAACATCTCAAGACATCAGTCAGGATGTTAAAGCTTGGTCGCAAATGGGTTTTCTAAATGGACAATGACCCCAAGCATACGTCCAAAGTTGTGGCAAAATGGCTTAAGGACAACAAAGTCAAGGTATTGGAGTGGCCATCACAGAGCTCTTACCTCAATCCTATAGAAAGTTTGTGGGCAGAACTGAAAATGTGTGTTGAAGCATGGAGGCCTACAAACCTGACTTAATTACACCAGCTCTGTCAGGAGGAATGGGCCAAAATGCAACCAACTTACTGTGGGATGCTTGATGAAGGTTATCGGAAACGTTTGACCCAAGTTAAAAACCTGTTGAATCTAGGGGTCATTTTTTTTATTTTTGGAAAAATAACGTTCCCAAAGTTAACGGGCTATTCTTCAGGACCAGAAAATAGAATATGCATATAATTGACAGATTAGGATAGAAAACACTCTAAAGTTTCCAAAACTGTAAAGATATTGTCTGTGAGTATAACAGAACTGATATTCCAGGCAAAAGAATGAGAAAAATCCAATCAGGAACACAGCGGTTTCTAAATAAGAGTCCCTTCCTATGCTTCCCTATTGAGCAGTGAATGGGATATCAACGAGATTCCTTTTTCTATGGCTTCCTTAATGTGTCTAGTATCACAATACATAGCTTCAGGCTTTTATTTCGAAAAATGAGCCTGAACGACAACATTGCGTCAGTGTCCACCTGATGGCTCTTTGTTTAATTGTTGTGCAAAAGACAGAGGTAGCCATTTTTTCACCCAGTCTTACTGAAAAAAGCTCTGTCCCGGTTGATACATTATCGAATAGATATTTGAAAAACACCTTGAGGATTGATTATGAACAACGTTTGCCATGTATATGTATATGTATATGGCATATTTTTCAGTGTTGTCGTGATCGCAATTTCCGGTCGTTTTCTCAGCCAAACGTGAAGAGCTACAAAAATAATTTTTCTGGAAAAAAGGAACATTTGCCATCTCACTGGGAGTCTCGTGAGTGAAAACATCCGAAGCTCATCAAAGGTAAACGATTTCATTTGATTGATTTTCTGATTTTTGTGACCAGAATGCTTGCTGCTGGCTAGGCATAATGCTATGCTAGGCTATCGATAAACTTACACAAATGCTTGTCTTGCTTTGGCTGTAAAGCATATTTTCAAAATCTGAGATGACAGGGTGATTAACAAAAGGCTAAGCTGTGTTTGAATCTATTTCACTTGTGATTTCATGAATATTAATATTTTCTAGTAAGATGTTTTGTCCGTTACGTTATGCTACTTAGTGTCATTTAATGACAATTCTCCCGGGTCCGGGATGGGTAGTTCCAAGTTAAACAATTTAAAGGCAATGCTACCAAATACTAATTGAGTGTATGTAAACTTCTGACCCACTGGGAATGTGATGAAAGAAAAAAAATCTGAAATAAATCATTCTCTCTACTATTATTCTGACATTTCACATTCTTAAAATAAAGTGGTGATCATAACTGACCTAAGACAGGGAATTTTTCCTAGGATTAAATGTCAGGATTTGTGAAAAACTGAGTTTAAATGTATTTGGCTAAAGTGTATGTAAACCTCCGACTTCAACTGTATGTATTCATTCGGGTACACAGTGCGGAGGTCTCTGTACCAAACAGTTAGATATGAAAACATGTACCGTTACAGCCCTACTTATTAACCATCAATTACTCACATTACTTTAAAATTATTTCATTTGTCTGTATTACATTTATTTTATTTTATGACTTTATTTAATTTCAAGTCATCTCATCACTAGATCTATGTTGTCTGACAAAATCATAATTTTAATCGTTCTTCAAAGTAAATAAGGCATACTTTTATTATTGCCGAATACCAACTATCAATCACTTAGGTCATGTTCAGTATTTTCCATATAGCCTACATTAAAACCAGTAGATAGCGATAACGCTGACATCATCCACGTATTCCTATGGGAAACACCTGATGGCGCATGAAGCCGGAAGTATTTGAATTTGAAGCGTGCCATATTGCTGAATGGGGCTAAATGGCACAAACACAAAATAAGTAAATAAATTGCTAATGATCATGGTGAAAGTGGCCGTAACTAGCATAGGATCATGGCCGATGTTGCCGTTTCATTCTACCTGCCCATTCTGCCAGCCCATGATTGGTCTGTGTCAATATGTGATCCTGTGTGACGACAAAGGTAGCAGTCGGAATGGATAACTATTTAACTAAATATCTCGATTTGTAGAGATCTTTTAAATAATTCACAGTGGGGATCGAACTTCATAATAAACAAATCGTAATTTACACCTTGCAGACCAGGGCTTTTGGCACCGCTAGGTTGCTACGCCATAGTCAACCAGCAGAGCGCTTGACTTAACATTCCAGATTGGACACTGGGGGCCTGGTATTTTCAGGTAGAGATACCTTGCGATGCAACCTGTGTCTGTCCTTCATTATTTTGTCTCTTTTCTGTAGCAGGTGTAAAAGAAACACAGCCAGGACTAGTAGACGCGCAATGGATTATGGTCATTGTAGTTCATTAGAATATTGGTCTGTTGTTGGAGACTACAACTCCCTACTACATTGCAGTTTGGGCTTGATTTGATTTATCTCTAGAGAAAGTCCAATGGGTAGATCAGTCGCTGACTGCAATTCAGTCGATGTCAAACAAGCCCCTTGTCTTCAATTCGATTAATGTGTGTGTGAATTTGGGGGATAGGTCCTCAACGTGTAGATGGACTGAGGAAACTTTTGTTTGATGAGTGGGAGAAGGTCCAGGAAAATGGCGGCGAGTAGTGTGGACGAAATGGAGAGAGGTTGGAGAAGCAACACCTGTGCTGGTATGCGATCTATGGGTGACCGTTCTGATGATATGGAGCGGAAGGATGAGGCTCAAGGAGCTGAATGGTCTGTAGTGGAAAGACATAGGAAGAAGAGAGATCATGAAGGCAATGAAGCGTCTCGTATAGAAAGCAAAAAGAGGGTCAAGGTAAGAAGCAAGCGTAATAATGTGTCAGAGTGGAAAGTTGTGTTGGTGGTTGATGAGACCACAGGGCCTCACTTACACCCTATCTGACTAACCAATGCCATAGAGAAAGAGATAGATGAAGTTAAACTAGCCCGGTTAATTTTAAATGGTAGATTGCTCATATCTTGTTGTGGCCAGGGTCAGCAAGGGAAGATTCTGTAAATGGAAAAGCTTAATGGGAAGAAGATTAAAAGCCATGTACGGGGAGGATGTGGAGTGGCGCCATGTGAGGACGTACTTTTCTGAGCTCCTCACTAGAACATTTAAATATTTTACCGGTTTGTTCCAAAACATATAGGCATATTGTAATTTTGATCAAAATACCGCTCGACAACTTGAGACTCAATTTTAAGGCTTACTGTCACGTCTTTGTCATTTTTGTCAACGATTCCAAGCACCAACTGCAAGAATCAGCCTAAGGATAATGCTAACAGACCAGCTAGCCTAGCCAAGGACCGTGAGGCTACACCAAAGGCTGAACAATACACAGGCGAGGCAACTGGACAAGAAGCTATTCTACAGGCATTAACTGAAATTAAGCAGGAATTCATTGACAACGTGGACGAAAAGGCAGAGATGCAGTCGGTAGAGTTACGAATACAGGTTATCCAGCTGAGAGAGGAGCTGAAAACTGCCACTGAACAGGCTAGATCCAACCACGAGGCACTGGACATCCGCATGACCAGCCTGGAGACCTTAGCTAATGTCCACTTTTACTCGATCACCACACTGGAAAGGAATGTTCTCCAAAAGAAAAAGGAAATCAAGGAAATGAAAGAGAAAAACTTGGAAGCTAGAATTTACGAGTGATTGGTGTGAGAGAGAGACAGAAGGATGGCAAGCGCACTACATGGCAGAGATGCTACAACAGGCACTCGGGTCTGGATAAACCCCCACTGCTAGACAGCGCACATGGCACTCTACGAGAGAGATCGGGGGATGACCAGCCACCACGAGCATTCATAATAAGATGCCACTACTACCAAGAGAAAGAAGCAATCCTCCGCAAAGCAGCCGAGGTCAAACTAGTGATATTCACACTTAGAGACCAGATCCGAATCTACCCTGACTACACTCAGGCGGTTACCAAGCAGCGGTCTGCCTTCAGGGAGGTGAGGGCTGTGCTCAGGGGCTGTGAGGGAATATGTTATGGCCTGTGGTACCCTGTGGATTTGAGGATAACAACAACAGATGGCGTTCGGAAAAGCTTCTCAGAACCAGCGCTAGCTAAGGATTTAATTCTAAAGAATTTGACACGCAAGTGAAGATCAAACACAACAGTAATCCAGTTCTCTTTTTCCAACTTTGGGCGAAATTCTAGCCTAACAAACCAAGCTACGAAGAAACAGGCTATTTGGCAATCAGGAGGTAAACTATGCTAGCCAGTTTAAGGACTGAACCGGGCCATCCAGCTGCATTGACATTACTGTTGTTGATCTGTTAACGGACTGGTTACTTGTGCTGCAAGGGACTGTAACTCCACCCGGAGAGATGTGTAACTAGCTATTATGTTATGTGAATTTTTCCAGTAATCAGCATTTTTGATTATGATGGCCCATGTTAATGCCAGATTAGCTAATTAGCTAACGTTTATGTTACAGATCTGACCTTTTTAGCTAACGGTAGCTGACATCACTTGTTCTCAATCTCAGTTTATTCGGACTAGAGCACATCTGCATTAATGTTCATAAATACTTTTTTGCCCCACTGTAGTTCACTTATTTTGGTTTCAAAACAGCAAATCTCTCCGAAAGGTGACTAGTTTGCATCTCTGGGTTAATGCTCCCTGCCTGTTTCATTACATTGGTGTCAGAAGTGGGAGGTAGACTGAGAAAGGGTTGAACCACTTAACTGAAAACAACTTTTTTTTACATTGTATTTATTTATTCAGAGTATGGATTTAGGTGTTTCTTAAACTTGCTGCATGATACACACATTCATATAAATTACATTGACTGAAGTTATCAATTGTGTTGGTATCTATCAAATAAAAATAGTATACACTATATTTATTGCATGTGGACATTTTCATGTGTTACATTTCTCATCTGCTGAAATGTCTGATGTTGCTTTATATTTCAAAAGTCTATTTTCTCTGTTGTCACAGCATACTGTATCTCAAATCCTTTAGTTAACTTGGCCCTGCAGGATTCAACCTAGAATTGACTTGGTCCTGCAGGAATTGCCATAGGAATTGCCAGTTTTTATTTTTTTTAATTGAACCTTTATTTAACTAGGCAAGTCAGTTAAGAACACATTTTTATTTACAATGACAGCCTACCCCGGACAACACTGGGCCAATTGTGTGCTGCCCTATGAGACTCCCAATCATGGCCAAATGTGATGCAGCCTACTTTTTGGAAGCAAACCACTCGATTTCGTCTCTACTTTATATTGGCACCGAACATGTCACCCTCCCTAGGAGAGGGGGTGACCTTGATAATTTATTGTTAAAACGAGAGGCTGCCCAGATCTTTAATTTAAAGACTTTTTTAGGACTTTTTTGTAAGGGTATGCAAGAAATGGCGGCGGAAAAGCATTAATGCACAAATATTGATATAATAACAATAATTTGAAATAGACTTGGAGTCACGTGATGACATGGTGTGTGGTCCTCCCACTTCAACTCAGGAAACAATGCCGTTTAGGCCATTAGGCAACAGATGAAATAAATGATGAACTTCACAGGGTGGTGAAAGTGCATGGTATGAGCTTGATGCTCCTTTCCAATAAATGTCGAGGGTCTTATTCTGGTATAATAATAATCAATGCTAGACTGCCGTTTTGAAAAATAAAAAAAATTCTTGCTCTGATCCATAATCTCATCATGTAGACTAGTACCCGCACTGTATCTGAGTCATGGCTTATAAGGGCTTCCGTTTTTGTTTTAGCATTTTAGCTAATCCTAAACATTTTCCTAACCTTAACCTAATTATGCTACGTTCATTCTGCTAACCTGCTGCATAGATTCTCCCAACCTGCTACAAAAAGTCAAATCTGACATTAATTCAACAAAAGCTGGATCCCTTCTAGCCATTGGGGCGGCAGGGTAGCCTAGTGGTTAGAGCGTTGGACTAGTAACCGGAAGGTTGAAAGTTCAAACCCCCGAGCTGACAAGGTACAAATCTGTCGTTCTGCCCCTGAACAGGCAGTTAACCCACTGTTCCTAGGCCGTCATTGAAAATAAGAATTTGACTTGCCTAGTTAAATAAAGGTACAATTTTAAAAATAAATAACTTTAAAAATTAGCCTGTATCTGCGAGATGTTGGCTAGACCAGTGCCAAGACCAGAGTAGGCACATTTGGTATTTAACACAACAGATGTTGTGACAAAACTATTGGTAGAGTTTGAAATGTGATGGAAACACATTGAACATTAGAATAATTAAAATGGTGTGAGAAGGTACATTTTGTGTGCAAGACGTCATCACACACTGATTTTTATCTGCAACAAGTGAGTTTGGTGAAAACACACCACTAGTGTCATGTTTGGATTTACCTGTGGGGAGTGGTGGGGGTAGGGAGTTCGTGTTTGGCTTGATGTCAGGCAGGAAAGTGGGCTTGACGTCATGGCCAGGAGACATGTAGGGGGCATCACACTGCCTGGGTTTATGGGAGGGGTGGGGTTTCCAAGAAGGGGAGAGCTTGGATAACCAGGCATCACCCTGCCCAGCTGGAACACAAAGAAAATGAGAGCAGGGTTAGGTTGCTGTACTTGGAGGACAAAAAATACTAGCAATGTGTTTTGCTTTGAGATTTTGGCATTCAGAGGCAACGTAGGTCTACATCTCAACACACAAAGAGAAGCCTGGTCCCAAATCTGTTTGTGCCGTCTTTCCAACTCTTACGGCCATTGGCAAGACGGCACAAACAGATCTGGGACAATGTCACACCTAAATATAATGAAAGTGGAATGAGTTCTCTCACTCTGTCTCCCATTGACTGCAGCCTGGTTGAAGATGTTGTAAACTCCACCGACTCCCCCAGCCGCTAGTTCATTGTCCGTTGAACTGCTCCGACGGAAAGGCAAACTGCACAACACTGGTTTGTACTCTGGACTCTAGTTTGGGTATTATTACAGTAGCCAGCCAGGGCATACACACACATAGGAGGGAGGGTGTGAAAACAGTACAGCCCAGCAGGCTGTGCAACAGACAGACAGGAATAGGGGTTCGACAGATATGTTGGTGAAGTTGGACACGAACAAAAAACGACATTAGGTTAAGCTCAATATAAAGCTCAAGCTTAATAAAATAAATAAAATGTACGTAGGTGTTAACATAGTATTATAATTCACACTGTATATTTTCAACTTATGGCTGTCAGTCTACAAATGGTTTGCATTAGAAAATATGTGAAGTCATTCGCTGAGGGAGACTCACTTCAGCGTTGTATGGGCATTTGAGTCCCTGCTGCGGCCTAGTGTGTCCCTGCTGAGCCCTGGGGTAACCTGAGTGTTGGGGCATCCTCTGGCCCTGAGGGGCCCCATTGACGGAAAACGAGCAGGACCCATCCCTGCCAGGGACGTGCCAGGGGGACCTCTGGGGCCCGGGTGTTGCATGAACTGTGTGTTGTACCGTCACCGCCACCG
Organism: Oncorhynchus mykiss; assembly: GCF_057628025.1. Taxonomy (NCBI): domain Eukaryota; kingdom Metazoa; phylum Chordata; class Actinopteri; order Salmoniformes; family Salmonidae; genus Oncorhynchus; species Oncorhynchus mykiss. The sequence goes on along the minus strand of NC_143027.1, from coordinate 50,622,268 downwards.
CCACCCATCTGAAAAGTCCTCTAGGTTAGTGTGGGCATGTTATGGCGGGTGAGATAAAGGAAACAGAAGTCACTTTGATGTTCTCTGTTTTCCCTGGGTTACATGGTTATAATAACGTATAAATAAGGTCCATATTGAGCAGTGTTGCAAAGTCGAAGAACTTCCGTTTGTTGAAGATGACATAAGCCACTCACTCCTATAGCCAGCCGGGGGTGCAGTATCCACTCAGACCCACAGAGGCCACCATTTTGGTTTATTTTTCAGCACAATACATGGGTCTTGCAGGCAACTCCCATAAGGCGTATGTGTCTCAACCCCTGGCTTGCAGTCATCCTGAGACCACTGTAATTCTATAGCAGACAATATCCACTACAAAGTAGGATTAAGTTGCCCCTGGACGCTGATCTTGGGTCAACACTTGGGCTGGGCCGTGGCTATATTTATATCTGTCTGTCTGTCTCTCTGATGCTTCAGACCATCATTCATATGTGTTTCTATATAACACATCGGCACCCACCAATAGCAAACCTCAGGCCTATATTTGGACCAATAAGACCATAGATGTGCTTTGCAAAATAAACCTATAGGACAAGAAATATGATGATTCTTCATTGAACTACCTTGTGATCTAGCAGAGCCAAAAGTGTGCATAGGAAATAATAGTCACGGGTGACTATAAGACTGATGCCAACAATAAACATTCCAAACATGGAGCACAGCCACCTGTGGAGAGATAAATACCTCCTCCTTAATGGGAATCATCAACAACTCTCTCTCTCACACACACACACAGAGGAGGAATGGGACCAGATAATGATCATTTTGCGCAAAAATAACAAGTTAGACAGAACCACTGGGCAAAAAATTGACCAGTACATCCAGCATTTCGGGCAGTCTGCCCCTGCACACACACATTCACACAGACACTAACACTGATTCACACAACCCCCATAGGCTTACATGAGAACTTATTTTCTGAGTGACTAGACTTTTATATATTGATAATTGATAGATAGGAACAAATAGAAGTAACCAGGAGAGGATCAACGAAAACCTACCTACACGTTTTGTTAAATTGGTACCAATAAGGTAAGAAATGCTTGCTGGTAGGAAAGCCATACCTACAAATCAAACGCAAAATACTGTCAAACAAAGGAAGGACTATTTAATCCATAGGATTTACTGGAAAGAAAAAAAACGTGACGCAAAAACGTACCAAGCAGTCATTTGGGAGAGCACATGGTCTGCATCATCCAGATGGGAAGTGTGGGCTCCAGAATGGCAACTCCCATGTTGGCGAAGCACAGAGAGCCTGAAACCAAAGCACCAAGGTCAGCTCACTTCTGTTTTACGACTATGCCTGCATCCCAAATGGCAATGTAATCCCTATTTAGTGCACTACTTCACCCATAAGGCCTGGTCAAAAGTAGTGCACTAACAGGGAATAGATTGACATTAGGGACATTTCCTCTGTGTTTAGCCTTACTCTTTGGTTTGTTATTCTGACAGTCAAGTCCCAGACTCACCTGCACAAATGAGAATGTAGGGGTCCTTCAGTAGGGTCAGCAAAGGAGTGCCATCCACACTCTGTAAGTTAATGTGAAATGTTAAGCCGGAGGAGACAGGAAAAATGTCTTGTTTTTTCTAGCGTGAGGGAGGAGACCTCTGAAATGTCAACATTATAAAATAAGACAACGTGTAATTTAATGCAATGGTGGCTTCTGTTCGGTGCATCTTAAACGACACTGATTGGTACACACTCTGGCTCAATCCGAATTTGTATTTCCGCGGTTCCTCACACCCTAGCTCCTCGCCTTCTAGTCTATAGTATTGGAAGAGAAGGTCCAAAGTCCCTCCCCAGGCCTTCTTCTCTAATGGTTTTGTGAAAGAGGTGGGAGATAGCATTTGAGGACTCAAGGAAAGATGAATTGAGATAAAGCCCCATTTTTTGATTTGATCAAGTCAGTTATGTTCATTTTGTGGCTGGGTTACATTTATTTTTTAAATCTTTTATCTTGAAAGAAAAGGTGAAAAGTATACTCACATCTGGTGAAATCTTTGATGGCAGAGATGTAACACTGTGTGTTTAGAGAGTCAGTCAGTTGGCATTAAGGAACATTCCTAGAATATACCTTGTCCTCTCCGAACAATACAAACAGCTTGCCTGTCTAAACTGTTCATTCTGACTGGTAGCCACAACAGATAATCTGGTAACACTTGACATTACAGTGTTCTTATTACTGTGTATCATGTAATTACAATGTAACAACAAGTATAGTAATTTCCCATATTACACTGTACCTAACCATAACCCTAACGTTGGCCTGACCCTAAGCCTAAGTAATGCAAAGTACATTATAAGTACAGACTTTACTGTACAAGTGTAATGATAATTGTTATTGCTCATTATTACACTGCACTGAGTAATTACAATACTTCTTACACTGTAATTACAGGAATAATTACACTGTAATAAGGTCACTGTAATGTAAAGTGTAACAGATAAACGGAAATACTGAAATACTGCCAGAAAGGCCAAGATCAAGAAAGGAGCAGTCTTCCCCACAAATGAATACATCACACTTCCAAATGGCGCTCCAACTGTCAAAGACATTTTCAAGAAAAAGTCCTTGATTATACATGTATTCCACATTATGATTTCACATTTGGCATGTGTTAGTGTAAGATACGTTTCGTCGTAACCATTTGCTATTTAGCAGATGCTTTTATCCAAAGCATCTTACAGTAGTAATGTGTGCATACAGTACAATTTCGTATGGGTGGCCACAGTGGTAATTGACCGCACAACTTACAAGTGCCATGCTCTACCAACTGAGCCACACAGGACCACCAGGATCTGCTCCTTTCTTAATCTAAGCCTTTCTGGCAGTATTTCACACCGTTACACTGTTGTCTCTAACTTCTTGCCCTTTGTGCTGTTGTCTGTGCCCAATAATGTTTGTACCACGTTTTGTGCTGCTACCATGTTGTGTTGCTACCATGCTGTGTTGTCATGTGTCGCTGCCTTGCTATGTTGTTGTCTTAGGTCTCTCTGTATGTAGTGTTGTGTTGTCTCTCTTGTTGTAATGTGTGCTTTGTCCTATATTTATATTGTATTTTTTTTTTTTTTTTAATCTCAGGCCCCCGTCCCGCCTTTTGCCTTTTGGTAATCTGTCATTGTAAATAAGACTTTGCCCTTAACTGATTTGCCTAGTTAAATAAAGGTCAAATAAAAAAGAAAAAGGGGAGTAACTCACCGAGAACCCCCACGGCCAGTCCACCCAGTGCGATCCCCATAGCTACGCCTCTCTCCTCATTACTTGTGTACACACTGGCCAACATTCCCAGTCTTACGGGAGAAGACATGCTTTTCACTTAGACGTTAAGATGCTTGGACAAAATAGTTCCATTTCTATTGCAACACTGGGGAGGTTTTTGTGAAACACAGGAGGAGAAAGACGAACCAATTCCCTGAAGAGAGCGAGCAAAAAACAACAAGGCGCATGCACATGAGAAGGCAAACACTGACAACCACAGGACACAACCTCCGTTACCATGACTGCACTGTGGTAAGATAAAATCAAATCTAAAGATGACGCAATTGGAGTTGTGAAACAGTCATGGTATGTATATTAGAGATTACTACCTCAATTATATCTCATTATCAACTGTGTGTAACAAGTTAGAAGTGTGTGTCAGTGTCAGGCACACATACTTATTGTTGAAACAAACATGATGATAAAGACAGCAAACATTGGTATGTGATGTCCAACTCTTGAGGGAAAAGATAAGGATAAGATTAGAACCAGTGTGTATTGTATTTAATCATTTTCAATAAATGCAAAGTTGAACACTGTCCTAGCTAGCTGTGATTTTGTCACACACACAAAAACACTTGCTGTGAAGCCAGAACATGAACCTGTTGGTCAGGGGACCCACGAAGGGATTGATCAGAAGCTGCACCAGAGCCTTGGAGGCAAAGAGGAGTCCCACACGAACATTCTCCTTGTCCAAGAAGGCACTGTCCTCCTGGCATGTGCTGCCTTTCACCTGGCTGGAGTTTCTGGAGATGTTGAAGAGGAGGGCCTCAGACAGGTTGCTCTCAGAGCAGCTGATGCTGTAGGAAGTGTTGTCGTATAAGGAGTGGACTGAGGTCAATGTGAAGCCCTCCTCAGAGAGCCTCTGCATGCTGGATGAAGGTGTCCTGTGTAGGGGGATCCAGGGCATGTAAAAACGTTGGGATGATGGGCACTGCGAGAGAGGAGAGACGACACATTTGAGTTTGTGGGAGACTGTGCACTTTAAAAGGCAGGCGAAAGGAAAGGAGGGAACCCTTTTGTCTCAGTGCCGGGGAGGCACAGTGGATCTACTCCATGAGGGGGAATGTGGTCGCGCTGCTCTCTGTCAACCCAAGTTATTCTCTGTGGGGTCTAGATGTCAGGCCAGTTAAAGGCAAATGCTATGGTCACGCTAGCTGCATTGTTGGCCCTGCAGCTAAATATTAAAATGGGTGACGTGCCTTTTTCAATACAAATATCACTATCCAATCTAAGGTACACAACTACATGCACATTTTAAAGTGTGTGTATGTGTGAACGTGTGCGTGTGTGTGTGAGTTGTCTGGACTCACCGACAACAGTAAGCAGCATGTTATCCAGTAGCAGGGCAACACACACGACCACCAGCACCAGTCTGGAGGAGCTTCTGCTCTGTCGTAGCAACTCTCGCGCCCACACCAAGGGGTTGAACAGCGACATAGCTCTCCACGTTCCCTGGGACAATAGCTACAGAACAGTTCCCTTTTTTTGGATAAGAAACAGATATGTTGATATTTAAAACATATTTGAAAATATTAACATTTGATTACCAATTTAGTCACAAGAAGGTCTCCATAACTGTGTCTGTATTATCGTTACACCACTACATTTGAGTTTGTCCTAAACTAACTACACACAAACTACACTCTTAGAAAAAAGGGTTCCAAAAGGGTTCTTTGGCTGTCCCCATAGGAGCATGCTTTTTGGTTCCAGGTAGAACCATTTTGGGTTCCATTTTGGGTTCCCTCTGTGGAAAGGTTTTTTACATGGAACCAAAAAAAGTTCTACCTAGAACCAAAAAGGGTTATTAAAATGGTTTTCCTATGGGGACAGCTGAAGAACCCTTTTAGGTTCTAGATTGCACATTTTTTTCTAAGAGTGCTGTCGTAATGTTGTATTGATTAATGTGACGACTGCTGCTCATTGAATGATTAACGGTTAATTACGTGATGAAATGAATCAGGTAATTATTAACTCATTAACCTGGTGCACAATGGGAGGGTTTTGGCTTTATTGAGTTTCTACTTTCCAAATTAACTCAAAGAATATCAGAATATCGATTTTACAACAGTTGCTAATTAATTAATTTCCTTTACAGTCTCATTCTGAACGTCGCATAATTCGGGAATTCGCGAGTCTCACTAATTCGCGAGTCTCACTAAATAAGTCAATACCACACCAATTGAGTTGATCATTTATTTACTAACAAGCTAAAATGATAATATAAGATACATAAACACACAGTCTAGGCTATTGATTAGAACTTAGTACAATGAAACAGGTTCCTAGCAGGCCAACACAATATGACACGTGTTACAAAATGTGGATTTCAAAAGAGAGAGAGAGTGTGCACGAGAGAAAACCGCACTTGGGTACAGTTGTCAACGATGCTTATTTGAACCCTAACCTTGCCCCGAACTGCCGCTCTAATGGGTCAGAATATAATGATGTAATTCAGTTTTGAACGTCTCTGATGGGGTGCCTCTTCGTGGACCGCGTTCTGACTTCTCTGATGACAGCACACCTTCGGTTGCCAGGTGTAACTCTCTGTTTGTCCTCACGATGTCAGTGTCCTTACTCTTAGTGGAATGTTTCCTCGTCCTTGCTCTGAAAAGGGTTCTTCAGAGGACGGCTAATCAGCCGTGGAGATGGTTCCAGTGTGGGAATGAAAGTAGTTGAGACACACGATTCCTTGGAGAGTGGTGACCCGGTGGTCCTGCTTGAATTCACCCTCTTAGACACAGTTACTCATCCGTAGCATAGATTGTAAAAAGGTTTTGTTGGTCAATTTCTTCAACAGATGATCAGGTCTGTATAATTATCAAACATACATTAGTAATGGAAAGGAAACACAGACTCTTTGTTTAAGTATTAGAATACTCCTATAGTAATACAATTGTATGCAGAAGTTGGTACAGAGTACAGTACATAATAGCTCTCCCCAGGTTGTGCAAAATGTCTAAGACATCCTGTAACTCATAGAGCCTCTCTCCCAGTCCTCCTTGCGTGAGTTTCCCTGACAACAACATTTTAATAAATCTAACCTCCCCCTGATAGCAGCAACCATCTTATCAGCAATTAAAAGCTCAGAAGTGGGTTGACAGAAACTTGACCTTCCATCACAAGTATAGAGTCATAACAAGGTGAACGAGTCCAAGCATCTTCTGACAGGTGGCTGTTTTCATCAGGCTTGCGGCAGCCTTGTCTTTTCAGAACCTCAGATAACCATGGTGGGTCCCAGACAGGAGGAGTATGAACGTACTGTAGGCGGTTTCAGTCTTCTGATAGTGTCTGAAGGGCACAACACTCGAAACAGGTTTTAACACACACACACACAGAGTTTATCATAGCACAATATATTAACCCTTTAAAAGGTATGAGGCCTTGGTTTAACCCTCTTCAGGTTCCTTTGTCTTCTTCAACCTTGTGTTGAATTTTAGGTATGCAACTAATTCGGACATTGGCTGGAGCTCGTGGTTGCTTAGTCTGCTATATTAGCTCTGAACTCATGTGTTTTATACCCTCGGGTCAGAAATTGGCGTTTCCACCTTTAGGGCAAGTTCTCTGGTCGTAACTAGCTACGATGCAAGGTCTGGATTTTACTCAGATCCAATTTAGACAACTAACTTCACATTACATCTTTACAAATACATTCTCTTTGATCTGGACATTTTCCACACAACGTACAGTATGCAAACCTCAAGTACATGAGTGTGAAAACTCTTCAAGTTATAATGTTTTCGTTATAACGTCGTCATTTAACTTTTAATAACATAACAAAAATGACACTCATATCATTTCATATTCCATCTATTGCCACGAAACATATTGTCCCAAAGTCCATTTATTACATGTTACTGTTCAGAGGTAGATTCTCCATAGGCCCATCATACATTCCATCCCTCCATACTGAGAGGACAAAGGGGATTTTGTCTGCTGCCTTAAGATTTACAATGGGTGGGAGGTGTAATGAAACCCCCCACCTCCATAACTCTCTATCTCTCTCCCGCTGGTGGGTGTGAGAGATATCGCTGTAGGATTATGGTCTACGGTAACCTGACCCGAACAGGCCAGTCATGACAGTCTACATCAGGTTTACTCTTTTCATCTCAAAATATAAAACTGCAATAGTAACTGATCTGAAGGGGTCTCATCTCTCTGTGTGTATTACCTCTAATGTTACCTTTCCCTGACCTGCAGCTACCACTAATGCACCATCCGTTTCAATTTAATAAGCTGGGATGCCCAGCCAGGGCTACTTTAATTGTGGTAGCTAATGGAGTGAGCTGGTGGCTGCTGCCTGGATGGTCAGGCATGGTATTTCTGGAGAGACATTTGGCTCTGAGGATGGTGTTTTTGTCTCTCAGCAATAGGATTAGACTTCCTCCAGGGCCCTCTCAGAGCCCTGCCTGCTGTGTTCTGTTCTGATCAAGGTCAAGTGTAGCCTGCTTGCCTGCTGTGGTGCTCAACTGTAAATAAGGACTGGTCCATATTTCAAACATACGTTTGATCGCACAGCTCCGTCCTTTCTCCTTACAGAACATGCTAGTCAACAACAAGTGTCCGCTCCCTCTCTCCAGCGCTTGGCGTCGCCGGTCTGCTAACCACCGGCCCTGGCAACAATCATTACGCACACCTGGTCATCATTATCTCCTTGATTACTCACCCTTTATTTAGCCCTCAGTTGACAGCAGTTACTAGGTAGTATTGTTTTCTCTCACGTTCTGTACGCTTCTCACATTTTGTCAATCTGCTTCGATTCATTATTAAACTCACCTTCTGCACCTGCCCCTGACTCCCAGCATATTACGTTACACCAATCTGCTATGAAAATCACAATACTTTCCAGTAATAGAGGTAAATATACATTAAGTTGATCATTTCTGAACATCAGGTTTGCATATAGCTTACTCTTACCTTCAGGCATTATTATGACGCATCATATATCCTTTGGTTACCATGCATAACTGGTGGGAACAAAGCAATGGGTAACATTACAATTCAGGTTTGAGTCATATTCCATTCATTATTTGGAGTGCCTTTAATGATTACAGAACAAACTAAAATGAACATTTATACGATTGATTAGCCTCACCCTTCATCAATTTTAATTAGGCCTATAGAAAAGTATCGAGCATCCCTAGAGTCCAACATTTTTTGTTTACTTTTTAGTGATATCCAATTGGTAGTTAGTCTTGTCCCATCTCTGCAACTCCAGTACGGACTTGGGAGAGGCAAAGGTCGAGAGCCATGCGTCGCCCCCAAGCATGACCCTGCAAAGTTGCACTGCTTCTTGACACACTGCTTGCTTAACCCAGAAGCCAGCCACACCAATGTGTCAGAGGAAACACAGTACAACTGGTGACCGTGTCAGCGTGCATGTGCCCGGCCCACCACAGGAGTAGCTAGAGTGCAATGGGACAAGGACATCCCGGCCAGCCAAACCCTCCCCTAACCCGGACGACGCCGGGCCAATTGTGCGTCGCCTCATGGATCTCACGGGCGCAGCTGGCTGCGACACCGCCCGGGATCAAACCCGGATCTGTAGTGGCGCCTCAAGCAATACAGTGCCTTAGAGTGTTGCGCCACTCGGGAGGCCTAGAGTCCAATTTGACCTGAGCCAAGACGTCTTACCTTCAGATGCATCCTGCAGATCCACATTGGGTACAAGTGGTCAACTCACCCTCCTGTTGCTCTATTTAAGTCCTGCTGTAACCTTTTTTCATAAGTTAGTCACTCTATGTCTTACCCCTCACACAAGACACAGCCACCTCACAAACACACACATACACACTCCCTGGCCTGAGCTCGCTCTGCGTCATAAGGGGAAACAATTATCTACATCTGCTGCTCTTTATTGAGAGGGGTGAGGGGCTGTATAACCTGAGGCTGGTGTTGTTCACAATAAGCTTTATCTGCCATCTCACCCAAATGGACCCTTTTCAAACTGTGGAGCAACCTTTTCAGCAGGCCTGTTTACATTTCATCTTTGTCCAATGGGCTCTGTCAACAGGTGCCTGTTGTGCCAGCGTACCAGGAGGAGAGTCTTGTAAACTGTTAACAAAAGGCAGCACATCCACTTCTCACTGTGTACACCTCCGAACCTGCTGCTGGGAAACCTGGAGCCCCTGTTTGTTCACTGCTTGACATGCAAATGTAATATTTTCAAATGGTAAAATTGGTCCAATCAAAACATGTCGGATTTTATGAATTATGAAATCCACACTCCCCTCTAAAAGTACCATGTGAATCTAAGAGGGATAACTCCTCTATACCTTGAATTATTTGCTTTGTATAAATGATAGTCATGTACTGTTACTATATTTCTGTCAGCTTGAAATGTACTTACTACTAGTAGAATTAGTGGTGTGAAGGCTTTTATTGGAGTAGGGAGTACAGGCCCCTCTCTATATTTTCCACTTATGTTTTGATAGCTGAAATTCACCTGGAACTGAGCAGGTGCCATCTCCTACTAGCTCGAGGGTAGGTTTTTAAAAAGGCAGACCTGAATCAAACAGCCTGGACCAATGCATGTTCACTCTCCCTGTGTGCACATGTATACACATCATGTAAAGAGAGAGAAAGAGACAAAGAAAAATCTAATTGTATTATTCAGAATACAGCATGTGTAGACTTTAACGGAAAATGCTTGCTTACAAGCCTTTCCCAACAAAGTAGAGTTTTAAAAAAACAACAGTAAACAACATCAGTAAATGCATGAGAATAGAGACCGATGTACTGAATTTCATGACTTTAGGCTAAGTGGGGTGAGGGGCATGACATTTAAAAGTTTGCATCTTCAATCACTCATTATAGCGCCTCGTTATAGCGCCTCCATCTGGCCAATCAGTGTAATTTTGTAAATGCCGCATTACTATTGCAAAATGCAGCATTCACCCTAGTTGAATCAAAATCGGTGCCTGTGCTAACGGAGATATCACATGTGATGCATGTACTAACAAACTAACATACTAATGGACGGAGACAGATAAACAGTCCCCTCCCCAATTTATTGTGAGGGAAAATAAGATAAGAAAAAAGTCTAATAGTAACTAACACAAGAGGAACAAAAATGAAGCTGTATACAGGGAGTACCAGTGCCATATCACTGTGCAGAATACTAGGTATTTGAGGTAAATATGTACATAAAGGTTGGGTAAAGTGACTAGGCATCAGGATAGATAATAATAAGGTATTTGAGGTGGATATGTACATGAAGACAAGGTAAAATAACTAGGCATCAGGATAGATAATAATATGAGTAAAATAAAGAGCAGCATATGATTGTGAAAGTGTGTGTGTGTGTGTGTGTGTGTGTGCGCGCATGCATGCATGCATGCATGTGTATGGCATGGGTATGCATGTGTGTTATGTGTGTGTGCGTATGTAGTGTATGTGAATGTGTGTGGGTTTGTGTGAGAGTGTCAGTGTAATGTGTGTGAGTGAGTGTATATACAGTGCATTCGGAAAGGGAAGACCTCCATAAAATGGACAAAAATGAATGGCTACTTATTGGCAGTGGACGATCCATATACACAATAGCAAATACCACTCAATTGGGTGGCAATTGGTCAAAAACATATTGCAAGTGGAATATGTCAAATGCCGGGTGAAATATACAAAAAATCACAAAGGGGGCGAGTGCGCTCCACTATAAGATTCTATATGGGAAATAATCAGAAAGTCAGGACTCAAGGGTGAAATCTTCAAAAATCTATTTTTTTTGTTGTCAATTATACATATGTAGGAAGCGTATGTATATAGATTTGTCTTATTTTATGTGAGTTTGTCCATAAGGCCTATGTTTTTTCCATTTGCCATATATGATCAAAGGAAGTTGGCTTCTGAAAAGTCAGTTAACCATGTTCAAATGGCATATATAAGTATTGCTTGAGGGTAGGGGGCTATACTGGTCTGTACCTGGAGGGCATGGGGCTATACTGGTCTGTACCTGGAGGGTAGGGGGCTATACTGGTCTATATCTGGAGGGTAGGGGGCTATACCTGGAGGGTAGGGGGCTATACTGGTCTGTACCTGGAAGATAGGGGGTTATACTGGTCCCTTATGTAGGAAAGTATTCAGACTCCTTGACTTCTTCCACATTTTGTTACATTACAGCCTTATTCTAAAATGGATAAAATCGTTTCCCCCCCTCATCTACACACAATGTCCTATAATGACAAAGCAAAAACAGTTTTTTAGAAATGTTATCTAATTTATAAAAATTCTAAAACAGATATATCACAGTTGTATAACTATTCAGACCCTTTACTCAGTACTTTGTTGAAGCACCTGTGATGGAAAAAGTTTTGGGGTGCTTTTCTAATAACCATTTCTGTGTTCATGCAGGTGACTGATTGAACGTGCCTGGGAGGAATCCTCACTATCAGTATCTGCAATTTTGGCAGAAAACGAAACGGATATCTCAGTTTCAAGGTCTCAGCTTGGTGAGAAGAAGCCTCGTGAGGTATTGCTCGGTCACACGCATGAACCAAACGTTAATTAATTATGAATTAATTATGAATAAGGAATAAGCTAAATCATGCAAATATAACTTGTCTTTGTAAGCAGTATATAAGAGAACTAAAAGGGACTGCCCCGGCGGAGCTCACTTCAGACCGATGCTATATGCATCTAAGTTTGATTGTGACCTGTCCAGCTTGCTGTTAATATAGAATGATTCATTTAAGATTGACTTCAAGTATCCCCTGTGTAGAATTTCCACAGCACACCTTTGGCAGCGATTACAGCCTGGAGTCTTCTTGGGTATGACGCTACAAGCATGGCACACCTGTATTTGGGGAGTTTCTCCCATTCTTCTCTGCAGATCCACTCAAGCTCTGTCAAGTTGGATAAGGAGCGTCGCTGCACAGCTATTTTGATGTTTCTTCAGAGCTGTTTCTATCAGTTCAAGTCCAGGCTCTGGCTGGGCCATTCAAGAACATTTAGAGGCTTGTCCCGAAGCCACTCCTGCATTGTCTTGGCTGTGTGCCTACGGTCAGTGTCCTGTTGGAAGGTGAACCTTCGCCCCAGTCTGAGGTCCTGAATGCTCTGGAGCAGGTTTTCATCAAGGATCGCTGTACTTTGCTCCGTTTATCTTTCCCTTGATCCTGACTAGTCTCCCAGTCCAAGCCCCTGAAAAACATCCCCACAGCATGCTGCCACCACCATACTTCACTGTAGGGATGGTGCCAGATTTCCTCCAGACGTGACATTTGGCATTCAGGCCAAAGAGTTCAATCTTGGTTTCATCAGACCAGAGAATCTCGTTTCTCATGGTCTGAGAGTCTTTGGGTGCCTTTTGGCAAACTCCAAGCGGGCCGTCATGTGGCTTTTACTGAGGAATGGCATTCTTCTGGCCACTCTACCATAAAGGCCTGATTGGTCGTGTGTTGCAGAGATAATTGTCATTCTGGAAGGTTATCCCATCTCCACAGAGAAACCTTTGAGCTTTATCAGAGTGACCATAGGGTTCTTGTTCGCCTCCCTGATCAAGGTCCTTCTCGCTCAATTGCTCAGTTTGGCCGGGCAGCCAGCTCTTGGTGGTTCCAAACTTCATCCAATTAAGAATGATGGAGGTCACTGTGTCCTTGGGGACCTTCAATGCTGCAGACATTCTTTAGTACCCTTCCCCAGGTCATTGCCTCGACACAATCCTTTCTCTGAGCTCTATGGAAAATTCTTGGTTTTTGGTTTTTGCTCTGACATGCACTGTCTACTGTGGGACCTTATATAGACAGGTGTGGGCCTTTCTAAATCATGTCCAATCAATTGAATGTACCCCAGGTGGACTCCAATCCAGTTGTAGAAACATCTCAAGGATGATCAATGGAAACAGGATGCACTTGAGCTCAATTTTGAATCTCATAGCAAAGGGTCTGAATACTTATGTAAATAAGGTATTTGTTTTTTTTAAATACATCTGCAAAAATTCTAAGAACCTGTTTTCGCTTTGTCATTATGGGTTATTGTGTCTAGATTGATGAAGAAAAAAATAATTTCATCAATTTTAAAATAAGGTTGTAACATCACGAAATGTGGAAAAGGTCAAGGGGTCTGAACACTTCCCGAATGCACTGTATAGTGTATATATAGTCTTGTGAGTGTGCATAAAGTCAGTGCAAAATAGGGTCAATGCAGATAGTCCAGGTAACCATTTTAATTAACTATTTTGCAGTCTTATGACTTGGAGGTAGAAGCTGTCTAGAGCCGATGCTCCAGTACTGCTTGCCGGACAGTGGCAGAGTGAACAGTCTATGTCTTGGGTGGCTGAAGTTGTTGATCATTTTTCAGGCCTTCCTCCGACATGGCCTGATATAGAGGTCCATGATGGCATGGAACTCGGCCCAAGTGATGTACTGGGCTGTCTGCATCCCCCTCTGTAGTGCTTTGAGGTGAAGGGCGGTGCATTTGCCATACCAAGCGGTGATGCAGTGAAGATGCTCTTGATGGTGCAGCTGTATACATTTTTGAGGATCCAAGGGCCCATGCCAAATCTTTTCAGACTCCTGAGGTGGAAGAGGCGCTATTGTGCCCTCTTCACAACTGTTCGGCTATGTGTGGACCATGTTAAGTCCTTAGTGATGTGGACACCAAGGAACTTCAATCTCTCAACCCACTCCACTCCAGCTCTGTTGATGTGGAAGGGGGCGTGCTTCTTTCTTTTTCCTGCAGTTCAGAATTAGCTCTTTGGTCTTACTGATATTGAGCGAGAGGCTGTTGTCCTGGCACCACACTGACAAGTTGAATCGTGTCATCAGAAAAGTATGTGGTTGAACGCAGAGGAGTAGTCTACAAACATCATTCTTAAACAGTTATATCCCCTCTTTTCCAGGTGGGAGAAAGCAATGTGAAGTGCAATTGAGATTGCATCATCTGTGGATCTGTTGGTGCGGTATGCGAATTGGAGTGGGTCCAGTGTTTCTGGCATGATGGTGTTGATGTGTTTTATGACCAGCCTTTCAAAGCACTTCATAATTACAGATGTGATTGCTATGGGACGATAGTCATTTAGGCAGGTTACCTTGGAGTTCCTGTGAACAGGGACAATGGTGATCAGCATGAAACATGTTGGGATTATAGACTGGGAGAGATTGAAAATGTCCATGAAGTCGCTTGCCAGCTGGTCTGCGCATGTTCTGAGAACGGGCCCTGGTATTCCATCTGCAGCCTTGCAAGTGTTAACCTATTTAAAAGTTTTACTCACATCAGCCACGGAGAGCGAAATCACACAATCGTCCGGAACAAAAGAGGCTTTCATGCAAGACTCAGTGTTGTTTTTCCTCAAATCGAGAATGAAAGGCATTTAGCTTGTTTGTGAGTTCTGCATCACTGGGCATCTCACAGCTGGGTTTTGCACATCCAACTAGCATTGGAGCCTGCGTAATTGTATTCCACCTTCCATCTATATTGAGAGAGAGCATGTTTGGAATGGTACAATCAGGGTAATGGTCTTATGATATGGAAAGCCAGCACAGAAGAAAAATCAATCCTTGCAGAGAAGCACAAGAACTTGAACTTAACTTAGTTTTCCCAAATTAGCTACCTGGCCCGCCACAGGGGTCGCTATCAACGTTTCCCTTTACAGTGGGAATTGTCATCGAATTAGCTCAATATTAGCCACATTCAATGAAACATACCAAAACTAACTTTGCAAGAGATTTTGTTGCAGGTAGAGCGCATACCCATACTCTACACAGACAAGTGCGCCATAACCAATCAGAGCTGCAGTAGGCATATATGCAAATAGGCCATTGCCATATATGGATTTGTGCCACTGGACTGTTTTACAGCATGAGCAGTTGTGATTATTATGCGCTTGATTTGAGATCAAAGGGAGAGCTGCATGTAGTCATGTGTGCACATTTGTTCATATTCCTAGTTAATGAGTTATTAGCCCAGTGGTAGATAATTTATAGTCAGCAATGGGGGAGTGGGAATACTAATACTAATTCCTTTCATTTTGTAAAGTGGTTTCTTGCATCAAACAACATAACAAAATGTCCAGTCACCTCCTTGTCTGAAGGACAAGTGGATAAATAAGGTTCATGTGAAGGCCTGCATGTGTTTTTCAAAAGTCTCATGGAATGTCGGCCTACATTGAGCACTAAATTGGCTATTACTGTAGGCTGAATGATAGAACCGCTATTTCCTTGTTAACATGTTATGCAATTCTTTTTTTCCGTAGTTTTTTAACTGTAAGCCACTCTGGTAGGCCTACATTATGATCAAATAGCACCAGTAGCCTACTTGGTCACTGTTAAAACAATAAATGAAAGCGGGTACAGCCTCAGTGTTCTCAGTAAATTCATGCTAGAAGGTGCACAGACATTTAACAAGGTTTAAGTTTGCTCTCAGCAGATCTGACATTTTCTCAGTGCCAAAAGATATTAGAGGGAACATGGCTCCCGTATCCCATTATATTAGGCTACATGTATTCCTGGGCTATATCAGCCGATAGGCTAGACGAAATTGGAGATACTTGCACTTTAGCTACGTTTAATAGCCTACCCTTTAGGAGTGGGACGATAACTGCTTTTCTGGCCATGCATAGGTTATCGCCTACTCTATTTAGCTGAGACCACATGAGCACCTGATCTCTCACGTATGGCTACTGAACACAGATCAGCAAGAATGATAAGAGCGGATCTACATCTACTTACATTGGCACTGGACCCCCCTGACATCTGATTGGCCACACCGGGTGTCACCTCAAAATGTAATTTGCTACTGGATGTTTGATGCTGATTTACATCTAGTTTCACCTCTTGTTGAAAGAAGCATTTATTTTGACGTTTTCAAATTCGAAGACAAGGAAGAGAGAATATTAACGTTGTTTGCAAGATACAGAAGAATAAGAATAAGACGAACATACAGAAGAAGATAGAATATTTACACAGGCTTTTTTCGCGATTGGCGAAAGCATCATATTTGAAGTACGTTTTAAGGTTTAGCATCGGATTTAGGTTTCCTGAACAACTTTTATGAAAGTTGAGTCTTTGTGTAAGTTAACGTTAGACCTTTGATAAGAGAGACCGGCTCCCAATTTAGCCTAACATTATGTTTACATCTGTGCTAGTTATACACGCATATACAGTGCAGTGTCGTAAGTTACAGTATATGAATGTTTAGCTAATGTGGGGTAACTAGTAGGCTACAGCTGTCAGTGTTCAGCAAGTTAACATTCAGCTATTTAAATTCCATGAACTCAGTTAGATTTTGGTGCTTGAACTCAAAATGAACAATTGTTATTATCAATCTGTTAACGTTACTCAAAAGATTACCACAATTTGCAGATAGCCTGTTTGCTATCGTAAAGGTGTAAGAAGTTATAGCTAGCTAAGTTATACTGCAGAGTAGGGCTAGCCATGATCTAACTAGTAACTTAGGCTGGTAGCTGATTTTAAGGTACAGTTGAGATAATGGGGATTTGTAATTAAGATTGAGATTGGACTAAAATGTGGGTAATTGGATGCTTAGATGTAACCATAGACTGTCTTATTTTTTGCATAGGGTCAATTAAACATGAAAAGGAAGGGATAGATATCAGACTTCTTTTTAAAGAAGCACAAACAGGTAGATCAGGTGCAAAAGGACCCCAGCCCTTGCATCACCACCGGACCCCAGAGCAGCTCTCTCTACCTGAGGCTAGTCAGAGTCAGTGTGGTCAGACTTCACAAGGACCCAGTCTACCACCACTAATGGTTGGATTCATGTGTGCTCTTGCTTTGATGGCTGTGGCATTTTTACTTTGATTATACACTAATGGTTTTTGTGTTATTTTAATGTAATAGATATATCAAGGGATGACACAGAGACCTCTGGCTCTTAGCAAGATAGTGAGCCAGAGCTGCCAGGAGATGTCATCGAGCCCTTCCCTCTAAATTACACATTTTATTTAGTAGCTGTTAGTATCTAATCTTGTGGATCCCTTAATTAGACATTTCCATGGACATAAGACACATTATTTAACGTGCATTTCAGACATTTCAAGATCCAGAGAAGAGGGTCCTGTACAGCCGTGTTTGAAAACATTTCCCAGAACTCAGCATGGTACTAGGTAAAGGGCTTTCAACAGCTCCTGTTATAAGGACAATTCAGGGCTTGAATATTCTGTAAATCAAGATTCAACTTATTGTTTCGCCTGTAGGCATTTTTCTCTACACAATACACCTAAATCTGCCTTCACATTACAGTCAGGTTTTTGTAACTGGAAAAAGGCTCTGTTTAACGATTCTGGGTTTAAGCTCCATTCGAAGGCAGAGCATCATATCAATGCTATGTATGCTTGGAATCAGCATAAAAGGGCTATTGACAGCAACTCATCAATGTTAGATGTCATAAATGACGACCGGGAAAAGAAAGTGGAGGAAAACTCTACTTACATTAAAACAATTGCAGATGTGCTCCTATTAACTGCCACTCAAAATATAGCGCAGAGAATTCATCGAGAGTCTGATGACTCTCACAACAAGGGTCATTTTTTGACAATATAGAAGAAATAGCAAAGCATGACCCCCTCACAGAGAAAAGGATGAATGCATGTGGCAATTCTAAGTACACAAGCCACCAAATCCAGAAGGAAGTTCTTGAGGGCTTAGCTGAGGTGATACAAAGTGAAATAATAAGAGAAGTAAAAGAAAGTGATGTTTTTAATGTAATTGCAGATGAAACCAAATATTTAAAGAAAAAAGAACAAATGTCTTTAGTTGTGAGGTACTATTACAACAAGGGCCATCCACAAAAGCTTTTTACACTTTCAGTCAGCTGAAAGCTTAGATGCAGCAGGTCTCACAAAAATGATAATTGATTGCCTTGAAAAACATGGTCTGGACTACAGAAATAATCTTGTGGGGCTAGGCTATGAGCGGAAAGCATTATGGTGTGTCTGCACAGATTAAAAACAGTGCAAGATTTACATTGGTGGGCATGCAGATACATGGCATGCCGTAATCTGAGGGACAGGCTTCCAGCAATTTTGAGAGTGCTACAGGATATTACACTTGAAAATAGTGGTGATAGATCAGTGGGGCCTTCTTTCTCATATAGATTTACATTTCATAGGGCTTTTGGTTACCTTTTGTAAAGTGCTTTGTGATGCCAAATGTCTTTCTGACATGCTCCAAACAAGCTCTCTTGACCTAGCAAGGGCTGTGGATCTAGTAGGTCTCCTACAGACACATTACAGGACAACAGAAGTGAGGGTTACTTTGGATAACTATGGAAAGAGATTGAAGAGATTGCAGAGCACTGCAAAATTAGTGTACAAACAGTGTGTAAAAGACAGCCTAAAACAAGGACAACTCATGGATGATGAGCACTGTAGGACAGAAAAATAGCGACCAAAGGGATGGTGAGAGCTTCCAAAGAGCTTTCTTTTATCAGGTGCTTGACAGTCTCACAGCTGAGCTGCAGAGGCATTTTTCAAAGAAGAATTGCGAGATAATGCAAGGGGTCCAGTCTCTCAACCCAACGAGTACAACATGCTTGAATGAGGAGCCTCTGTTTGCCTTTGCTCAGACCTTTGAGTCAGATTTAGAGGACCTCAAACATGAGGTTCATCAAACCAAGCAGTTTCTTGATAGGAGAGAGAAAGGTGGAAGGGACAGACCGTCTACTCTCCTTGACTTTGTTGTGTTTCTAGAACCTTATAAAGAGGTCTTCCATGAGCTATTTTGACTTTGTAAGATTTCTGTTGACAGGTTAAGTCATCTCGGAAATCTCAGTGTTGAGTCAAGGAGGGCACACTCCCTCAACATGGATGAGTTTGTGAAACATTTTGCCAGTTCTCACCAGAACCGCAGAATTATGCTGTTTTAAATCTGCCTAGAATAATTTGGCACTTAGGCGGTCCCTCTGGTCATGATTAAAACCTGCACTGTGTACTAACTAGTACACTGACATTCTAAAATGATAAATCCAAAGGGTATCATGTCACACAGATTTAATTTGGTCTTGATTAGTCCAATTCCAAAACTTTTCTTTGCTATTAGTTAACACAATTTATATGAGCATAAATATGATACTGTAAGTTTGAAATGATGGGAACCAAAATTATTTGTATTTTTCAGGTCTGTTTCTGCTTGATACCTGGTATGTCAAATTGCAGTGTGTTTTTTTGTAAATACATTTTTTTTGTAAATAACTATGCAATTTATGTAACACACAAATGCTATCTTATCTCCTTGGTGCTAGAGCTTTATTTTGAGAAATAATTTTGGATGTTCAATACTTAGACCCAGATTATATATTCATGAAAACAGAGGGACCCAAGTCTCACTCGTGTGTGTGTGTGTGTGTGACGCTGACTATTTATAGTATGTAAAAAAATTCTAGCGAAGTAACCCTTTTGGGCCACACTATTTGTCACATTGAAGAACTCCGGTTATGTGAATTATCACTTCTACCTCTAATCAGCAATCATAGGATTCAGTCCTGCTCCTGAGATGCCAGGTCAGGGTTACACACACATTTTCTGTCATGGTCTATGGACCCCCTGAAGTAGCCTTGGCCACCCCCTGGACAACCCATGTATAAAACTCTAGTTCCGCCACTGTATAGGATATAGGCTACCTTTCAGGAGGACGATTTTCAGACAGAGACAAAGTAATAGGTAATAAATATCTATTGAAAATGAAAAGACGCTCGCTCACTCTGTGCGCATTGCACCTTTTCCTTTTCAATGAGGATCAAATGTTTTGATTGCACCTAAACCGACGTTGGTTGGACGCCCTCCACTTCTTTCCATTATCAATACTTATTTACAGACACTGTAGTAAACTATAGTCTAGGTAACTGCCACGTGTTTCTCCGCCCATGCATAGGCAGCCCGCTCTATTTCATTAAGACCACACATATACTAGGCGCACTTGATCTTGCAGGGCCCGACTAGGATTGAAGAGGTAAGCTTATGAGAAAAAAAAGATTTTAATACAATAGGTAGGATAAGGCATACAAAGCAGAAAGATATCCGTTTCCAAATACTCTGTGGGACAACAAGACTATTTTGATTTCTCAATTCTCTGTCTGACCGCCCACTCCCAACAGCAGCATGAAAAATGACGACCGCGCTGCAATTACTTCTGTCTGGTCCTGCAGGTCCCAATGCAGCCCTCCAGCTCGAGCCATTGAAATATGCTATTTTGGGTGGGGAGAAGATTCCCAATGGGTGCAGTCACAATGACTGTTCATAGGTGATTCAATATATTCATTTAACATCACAAAAAGTAGACTCATAATATCAAAATGGACAGAATCAACCCCTCATATCAGTCCTCTGATCTAGTTATTATTATTACAGGAGTGATGGTAATGAGCTCTGACCATCAAACAGTTGACAAATCTTACATTTACTACATTTCCCCCTATAGCCTACACTAGTCTAGTTCTAAAGAGAGACGCTTACCATATGTTCCGGTTGGCCAGAATGTAGCTCTAATCCATGTCAATTGATGCGTTTTGTTCAAAGAATATTTCTCATTCATTAAACATATGTTTCAAAGGGCCTCTGTGTGTTGGTAGGAGGAATTTGTGTGGATTTTGGTGTGCAATGAAAGAAGTAGAAGCTTTATGCTGTGCGGGTGGGCCGGTGTTTTCTTATTTCTTGTGTTTTTTTGTTCTACCTTAAGTTATTTTCGCTGTTTTTGATTCTTGTATTGTTGGGTTTTGTGTTTGCAATAAAGGCATTTCCCTGTACTTGTGCATGTGAAATAAAAAATGTAAGCTTGAAACTTGAAACTTGAAACTTGTAGGGTTATAAGTACCAGGATACACCTGCACTGTGACTGTGGGAACCAGAGCTATCGCTCAATGCAAGCCATTTCGGTCCCCAGATCTATTTATAAGAAAAAAATGTTGGTCTGAACCGGTACCGGAACCATGCAGTTCCCTTAAACAGGGGACTTTACATCTAAGAGGTTTTTAAGGTTCAAATGTTGAAGGGTAAATGCAAGGTAGGCTTCTGCAAATGTATATTTCATGCCATTTAATCTTTTGTTTTTAAGTCTACCTTGTTATTTTCTATTATTGCATTGTTATTGATTAATGCATTTTGGGGGTTTTGAGATAGAAAGAAAGGCATTTCACTGTACTTGTGCATGTGACATTTAAACTTGACACTTGTAGTGTCATAACTGCTCTGCTCACACAAAAGTGGGTTCGTCTTCTGTATTGGAGATTTTGCAACTTATAACTGCTGGATATTATGTGTCATTTTCTTTGGTCAACAATGTGGACACCTACAATCGCTTTGCTGTTCATGTGTTCTCATTGCTGTGTGCACAGCCTCGATGTCAGGTGCGTGAATGAGGCTCAGATGGACAGGCAGATTCCGACAGGACAGGACAAGGTTAGATGAACAGGCAGATTCCGACAGGACAGGACAAGGTTGCAGCAAACACGACGATAGTCTGGTTCAGGCATGAGTAACACAAACGAGAATCCGACAAAGACAGAAACAGGAACAGAGAGAGATATAGAGACCTAATCAGAGGGAAAAAGGGAACAGGTGGGAAAAGGGGTGAACGAGGTAGTTAGAGGAGACAAGGAACAGCTGGGGGAAGGAGGGTAAGAAAAGGTAACCTAATACGACCAGCAGAGGGAGACAGGGTGAAGAGAAAGAACAGGAACAAGACACAACATGACAATACATGACAGTACCCCCCCACTCACCGAGCGCCTCCTGGCGCACTCGAGGAGGAAACCTGGCGGCAACGGAGGAAATCATCGATCAGCGAACGGTCCAGCACGTCCCGAGAGGGAACCCAACTCCTTTCCTCAGGACCGTACCCCTCCCAATCCACTAGGTACTGATGACCACGACCCCGAGGACGCATGTCCAAAATCTTACGGACCCTGTAGATAGGTGCGCCCTCGACAAGGATAGGGGGGGGGGGGGGGGGGAGACGAGCGGGGGCGCGAAGAACGGGCTTAACACAGGAGACATGGAAGACCGGGTGGACGCGACGAAGATATCGCGGAAGAAGAAGTCGCACTGCGACAGGATTAATGATCTGAGAAATACGGAACGGACCAATGAACCGCGGGGTCAACTTGCGAGAAGCTGTCTTAAGGGGAAGGTTCTGAGTGGAGAGCCAAACTCTCTGACCGCGACAATATCTAGGACTCTTAGTTCTACGCTTATTAGCAGCTCTCACAGTCTGCCCCCTATAACGGCAAAGTGCAGACCTGACCCTCTTCCAGGTGCGCTCGCAACGTTGGACAAAAGCCTGAGCGGAGGGGACGCTGGACTCGGCGAACTGAGACGAGAACAGCGGAGGCTGGTACCCGAGGCTACTCTGAAAAGGAGATAGCCCGGTCGCAGACGAAGGAAGCGAGTTGTGGGCGTATTCTGCCCAGGGGAGCTGTTCTGACCAAGACGCAGGGTTACGAAAAGAAAGACTGCGTAAGATGCGACCAATAGTCTGATTGGCCCGTTCTGCTTGACCGTTAGACTGGGGGTGAAAGCCGGAAGAGAGACTGACGGAAGCCCCAATCAAACGGCAAAACTCCCTCCAAAATTGAGACGTGAATTGCGGACCCCTGTCCGAAACGACGTCTGACGGAAGGCCATGAATTCTGAAAACATTCTCGATGATGATTTGTGCCGTTTCTTTAGCAGAAGGGAGCTTAGCAAGGGGAATAAAATGAGCCGCCTTAGAGAACCTATCGACAACCGTAAGAATAACAGTCTTCCCCGCTGACGAAGGCAGTCCGGTGATAAAATCTAAGGCGATGTGAGACCACGGTCGAGAGGGAATGGGAAGCGGCCTGAGACGGCCGGCAGGAGGAGAGTTACCGGACTTAGTCTGCGCGCAGACCGAACAAGCAGCCACGAAACGACGCGTGTCAAGCTCCCGGGTGGGCCACCAAAAACGCTGGCGAATGGAAGCAAGCGTACCCCGAACGCCAGGGTGGCCGGCTAACTTGGCAGAGTGAGCCCACTGAAGAACGGCCAGACGAGTAGGAACGGGAACGAAAAGAAGGTTCCTAGGACAAGCGCGCGGCGATGGAGTGTGAGTGAGTGCTTGCTTTACCTGCCTCTCAATTCCCCAGACAGTCAACCCGACAACACGCCCCTCAGGGAGAATCCCCTCGGGGTCAGTGGAGGCTACTGAAGAACTGAAGAGACGAGATAAAGCATCAGGCTTGGTGTTCTTAGAGCCCGGACGATAAGAAATCACGAACTCGAAACGAGCGAAAAACAGCGCCCAACGAGCCTGACGCGCATTAAGTCGTTTGGCAGAACGGATGTACTCAAGGTTCCTATGGTCAGTCCAAACGACAAAAGGAACGGTCGCCCCCTCCAACCACTGTCGCCATTCGCCTAGGGCTAAGCGGATGGCGAGCAGTTCGCGGTTTCCCACATCATAGTTACGTTCCGACGGCGACAGGCGATGAGAAAAATACGCGCAAGGGTGGACCTTGTCGTCAGAGGGGGAGCGCTGAGAAAGAATGGCTCCCACGCCCACCTCTGACGCATCAACCTCGACAACGAACTGTCTAGAGACGTCAGGTGTAACAAGGATAGGTGCGGATGTAAAACGATTCTTGAGGAGATCAAAAGCTCCCTGGGCGGAAACGGACCACTTAAAGCACGTCTTGACAGAAGTAAGGGCTGTGAGAGGAGCTGCCACCTGACCGAAATTACGGATGAAACGACGATAGAAGTTCGCGAAGCCGAGAAAGCGCTGCAGCTCGACGCGTGACTTAGGGACGGGCCAATCAATGACAGCTTGGACCTTAGCGGGATCCATCTTAATGCCTTCAGCGGAAATAACAGAACCGAGAAATGTGACGGAGGAGGCATGAAAAGTGCACTTCTCTGCCTTCACAAAAAGACAATTCTCTAAAAGGCGCTGGAGGACACGTTGAACGTGCTGAACATGAATCTGGAGTGACGGTGAAAAAATCAGGATATCGTCAAGGTAAACGAAAACAAAGATGTTCAGCATGTCTCTCAGGACGTCATTGACTAATGCCTGAAAGACAGCTGGAGCGTTAGCGAGGCCGAAAGGAAGAACCCGGTATTCAAAGTGCCCTAACGGAGTGTTAAACGCCGTCTTCCACTCGTCCCCTTCCCTGATGCGCACGAGATGGTAAGCGTTACGAAGGTCCAACTTTGTGAAAAACCTGGCTCCCTGCAGGATCTCGAAGGCTGAAGACATAAGAGGAAGCGGATAACGATTCTTCACTGTTATGTCATTCAGCCCTCGATAATCTATGCAGGGGCGCAGAGACCCGTCTTTCTTTTTGACAAAAAAAAACCCCGCTCCGGCGGGAGAGGAGGAGGGGACTATGGTACCGGCGTCAAGAGCTACAGACAAATAATCTTCGAGAGCCTTACGTTCGGGAGCCAACAGAGAGTATAGTCTACCCCGGGGGGGAGTGGTTCCCGGAAGGAGATCAATACTACAATCATACGACCGGTGTGGAGGAAGAGAGGTGGCCCTGGACCGACTGAACACCGTGCGCAGATCGTGATATTCCTCCGGCACCCCTGTCAAATCACCAGGCTCCTCCTGTGAGGAAGAGACAGAGGAAACAGGAGGGATAGCAGACATTAAACATTTCACATGACAAGAGACGTTCCAGGAGAGGATAGAATTACTAGACCAATTAATAGAAGGACTATGACAAACTAGCCAGGGATGGCCCAAAACAACAGGTGTAAAAGGTGAACGAAAAATTAAAAAAGAAATGGTTTCGCTATGATTACCAGAGACAGTGAGGGTTAAAGGTAGCGTCTCACGCTGAATCCTGGGGAGAGGACTACCATCCAAGGCGAACAAGGCCGTGGGCTCCCTTAACTGTCTGAGAGGAATGTCATGTTCCCGAGCCCAGGTCTCGTCCATAAAGCAGCCCTCCGCCCCAGAGTCTATCAAGGCACTGCAGGAAGCTGACGAACCGGTCCAGCGTAGATGGACCGACAAGGTAGTGCAGGATATTGAAGGAGAGACAGGAGTAGTAGCGCTCACCAGTAGCCCTCCGCTTACTGATGAGCTCTGGCTTTTACTGGACATGAAGTGACAAAATGACCAGCAGAACCGCAATAGAGACAGAGGCGGTTGGTGATTCTCCGTTCCCTCTCCTTAGTCGAGATGCGGATACCTCCCAGCTGCATAGGCACAGCACCCGAGCCGGCAGAGGAAGATGGTAGTGATGCGGAGAGGGGGGCAGCGGAGAACGCGAGCTCCTTTCCACGAGCTCGGTGACGAAGATCAACCCGTCGCTCTATGCGAATAGCGAGTTCAATCAAGGAATCCACGCTGGAAGGAACCTCCCGGGAGAGAATCTCATCCTTTACCTCCGCGCGGAGACCCTCCAGAAAACGAGCGAGCAAAGCCGGCTCGTTCCAGTCACTGGAGGCAGCAAGAGTGCGAAACTCAATAGAGTAGTCTGTAATGGATCGATTACCTTGACATAGGGAAGACAGGACCCTGGAAGCTTCCTCCCCAAAAACAGAACGATCAAAAACCCGTATCATCTCCTCCTTAAAGTCCTGATACTGGTTAGTACACTCAGCCCTTGCCTCCCAGATTGCCGTGCCCCACTCACGAGCCCGTCCAGTAAGGAGAGATATGACGTAGGCGATACGAGCAGTGCTCCTGGAGTAAGTGTTGGGCTGGAGAGAAAACACAATATCACACTGGGTGAGGAACGAGCGGCATTCAGTGGGCTCACCAGAGTAACACGGCGGGTTATTGATTCTGGGCTCCGGAGATTCGAAAGCCCTGAAAGTGGCCGGTGGATCGAGGCGGAGATGGTGAACCTGTTCTGTGAGGTTGGAGACTTGGGCGGCCAGGGTCTCAACGGCATGTCGAGCAGCAGACAATTCCTGCTCGTGTCTGCCTAGCATCGCTCCCTGGATCTCGACGGCTGAGTGGAGAGGATCCGAAGTCGCTGGGTCCATTCTTGGTCGGATTCTTCTGTCAGGTGCGTGAATGAGGCTCAGATGGACAGGCAGATTCCGACAGGACAGGACAAGGTTAGATGAACAGGCAGATTCCGACAGGACAGGACAAGGTTGCAGCAAACACGACGATAGTCTGGTTCAGGCATGAGTAACACAAACGAGAATCCGACAAAGACAGAAACAGGAACAGAGAGAGATATAGAGACCTAATCAGAGGGAAAAAGGGAACAGGTGGGAAAAGGGGTGAACGAGGTAGTTAGAGGAGACAAGGAACAGCTGGGGGAAGGAGGGTAAGAAAAGGTAACCTAATACGACCAGCAGAGGGAGACAGGGTGAAGAGAAAGAACAGGAACAAGACACAACATGACAATACATGACACTCGACTTGAATATAATCCTATCCTCTAAAGAAGAGATGGATATGTTGGAACAGGTGAGAGCACCTGCAGTGGAGTGACCAGTGATGACTAGGCTACGTGTTACAGCTGTGTGGATTCAAGTGTTCAAGTGTCATTCAAGTATCTCTTTTTTTTTTCCGATTGAAATATACACGTTTTTTTGTTGTTTTTAATGCAGGTGCACCTGTACAGTGGAACAGTGGGGGTACATAATAATGTGAATTATTAAAAACTGAA
Organism: Oncorhynchus mykiss; assembly: GCF_057628025.1. NCBI lineage: Eukaryota > Metazoa > Chordata > Actinopteri > Salmoniformes > Salmonidae > Oncorhynchus > Oncorhynchus mykiss. Next base: position 50,595,404 of record NC_143027.1, on the reverse strand, counting down.
AGGTTAATCCGCAGTTGAAGGGTTGGGGAGGGAGAAATGTAACCACTCTCAAATTCATAGACAAAGTTATATGCAACTACTGACATGAGATCAAAATTATAGTTTTAACCATGTTTTGAGGCTACACAGTGTTTGTTTACAATTACATTGTTTACAAACAATTGAGTAAAACAAGCTTAGCCCCTACATGTTGGGTTCTGATGGGAATAACAGTTGCTCAGGAGGCATTTATTTTATATTTTCAAGAATAAATGGCTATATCACGAATTCAAAAGTCCAAAATGTACCAATCACAGATTGCCCTTTTAAACAGAACTGCTAACATTACATAATTTAATTCTGCTGCTCTATCATGTGTAAGTGGTAATGTCGTTCCTATATCTACAGAGAAATACCTGCAATGGATCTCAGAAAAATAACCAGAATAAGGAAATACTTGCTCCTGTTGATGACAAAAACATAGAGAAAAGTAAGAAAGCTTGGAAAAGGATAGCCTGGTCCCAAACTGTGTGTGCTGCCTGCAACTCTTGCAGTTCTACATATCTGAGTGTGGTACTAACTGTCTTGTTCCCTCTTCAGTGGCAGAGATGGCCACATGCGTGCGCTCTGGAGACTGTGAGGCAAGGCTGTGCTGCGTCCGCTATTTAACAGGGAAACGACTCATCCCAAAGGAGGGAGAGGCCTGCGTACTGCGAGGAGGACGCTCTAAACTGCGTAGAAATCTTGAGTACTGTGACTGTGCACACGGGCTAACCTGTTGTGCCCAGGCTGAACACCCCAAGAACCAAGGAGTTTGAGGGGTATTCCCTTTTGAGGACACAAGCTCAAGTAAACAGTACAAATATGATAAAGATGATATGACATATTTTCTATTCAACAAAAAGGCTTGAAAGGATTTATATGCTTTCTACATATAGTATAATCAAATTATAAAACCACAAACTATATGATTTCACCTTCTTTATAACTGTAAATTACATATTTGTATGTTTAGTGTTAAAGAAAATGTGCATATTTTCTAAAGGTGGGGTATGGAGTACAGGCTTTTCCACTGTGTTTTGATAACTGAAATTCACCTGGAACTGAGCAGGTGCCATCGCCTACTAGCTCGAAGGTAGGTTTTTAAAAAGGCAGACCTGAATAAAACAGCCCTAGGTGAGCTGCCTGGACCAATGCATGTTCACTCTCCCTGTGTGCGCATATGTACACATCATATATGTGTTTATGAAAGAGAGAGAGAGAAACATTTGATCAAAATCCCATTTTGTTTGTCAGATGCACCAAATACAGCGTGTGTAGACTTGACCATGAAATGCTTGCTTACGAGCCTTTCCCAATGATGCAGAGTTAAAAAGTGCAAGGCAACAGTAAACAACAACAATAAAAGCAGCACCGAATTTCATGACTTTACGTCAAACGGGGTGAGGGAAATTTCAATTTCAAATGTAGCATTTTCAATCGCTTGTCATAGCACCACTATCTGACCAACCAGTGTAATTTTGTACATGCCAGATCCCTATGGGAAGGCGCATCATTCACCCAAGTTTCGTCAAAATCTTGCCAGTGCTGTTTGAGATATCGCATGTGACGAATGTACGAACGTACGGAGACAGATCCACAGAAAATAAAATAAGAAAAATACAAATAGTAACTAACACAAGAGGAACAAGAATGAAGCTATATACATGGAGTACCAGTACCATATCAATTTGCAGGGTACTAGGTATTTGAGGTAAATATGTACATAAAGGCAGGGTAAAGTGACTAGGCATCAGGATAGATAATAATAAAAAGTTATTTTAGGTAGATATGTACATGAAGGCAGGGTAAAGTGACTAGGCATCAGGATAGATAATAATAAGGTATTTGAGGTGGATATGTACATGAAGACAAGGTAAAATAACTAGGCATCAAGATAGACAACAATAAGGGTAAAATAAAGAACAGACTAGCAGTAGCATATGATGATTGTGAAAGTGTGTGTGTGTGTGTGTGTGTGTGTGTGTGTGTGTGTGTGTGTGTGTGTGTGTGTGTGTGTGTGTGTGTGTGTGTGATCTGCGTGTGCTTATGTAGTGTAAGTGAATGTGTGGGTTTGTGTGAGAGTGTCAGTGTAATGTTTAAGAGTGAGTGTATATATAGTGCATATATAGTCCTGTGAGTGTGCATAAAGCCAGTGCAAGATGGGGTCAATGCAGGTCGTCCGGGAAACCATTTAATTAACTATTTAGCAGTCTTATGGCTATTTTCGCAGTCTCATGGCTTGCGGAAATAAACTGTCTCGGAGCCTATTAGTCAGAGAGAGTCGATGCTCCAGTACTGCTTGCCGGACAGTAGCAGATTGAACAGTCTATGTCGTGGGGGGCTAAAGTTTTTGGCAATTTTTCAGACATTCCTCCGACACCGCCTATTATAGAGGTCCTTGATGGCAGGGAGCTTGGACCCAGTGATGTACTCGGCTGTCCGCACCACCCTCTGTAGTGCTTTGAGGTTGAGGGCAGTGAAACTGCCATACCAAGCGGTGATGCAGCCAGTCAAGATGCTCTTGATGAAATGCAATTGAGATTGTGTCATCTGTGGATCTGTTGGTGCGGTATGCTAATTGGAGTGGGTCCAGGGTGTCTGGGATGACGGTGTTGATGTGTGTCATGGCAGGTTACCTTGGAGTTCTTGGGAACAGGGACAATGGTGGTCAGCATGAAACATGTTGGGATTACAGAGAGATTGAAAATGTCAGTGAAATTGCTTGCCAGCTGGTCTGTGCATGGTCTGAGAACGAGCCCTGGGATTCCATCTGCAGCCTTGCGACTGTTAACCTGTTTAAAAGTTTTGCTCACATTAGCCACAGAGAGTGAGATCGCACAGTCATCCGGAACAACAGGGGCTTTCATGCAAGACTCAGTGTTGTTTTCCTCAAAGCGAGAATTATAGGCATTTAGCTTGTTTGGTAGTTCTGCATCACTGGGCATCTCACAGCTGGGGAGCGCTTTGTAGTCTGTTATCGACTGCAAGCCCTACCACATCCTACAAGCGTCAAAGGCCTGTGTAATTGGATTCCACCTTCCTCCTATATTGAGAGAGAGCATGTTTGGAATGGTAGAATCAGGGTAATGGTAAGCATATAGTTGGGTAATCTCATATTTTCCATTGATGCACAACATATCTTAGGGTATGGAAAGCCAACCCTGTCATATAGAATGCAGGGGCTCTAGCTAGAGGTCTACACGGGAACTGCAGCTTTTCATACCGCACCCGCCGACTCCCTGGCTTTCTGTCCAACTACCACTAGCTACCTGAAAAGCTGGATCCGAACCCAACCACAGTCCCACAATGTTATTTTAGGTATATGTGATGCAGCTCACTTGCGGGCCATCTTCGCAGCAATTTTGCGTCCTATAGGCAATATCAAAATGCCCAAAATAACCTAAGGAATCGGTTAAATTACCAGAGATTCTCACGTGAAATGTTCCCTCTAAATTGCGCAGGGTGCGCAGCACTCCAGGGACTGCTGCACAAAAGAAAAATCTGCCCTTGCAGAGAATCATGAGAACTTGAACTTCCCACAACTTTCTAGTTTTCCCCATTAGTTAACACAATTAACGTTTCCCTTTACTGTGGGAATTGTGATCGAATCAACGTAATATTAGCCATAACCAATCAGAGCTGTAGTAAGCCTATATGCAAATAGACCATTGCCATATATGAAGTTGTGCCATTCATTTTGAACTGGGCTGTTTTACAACATGAGTGGTTGAGATTATTATGTGCTTGTTTTGAGATCAAAGTTAGAGCTGCATGTAGCCACGTGTGCACATTTGTTCATATTCTTTTCTAGTTAGTGAGTTATTAGCTCAGTTATAGATAGCTATTTTGTAGTCAGAAATGGGGGAGTGGTTGCTTCCTACAAGAGCACAAAAGTATACATTTCTAGCCATCTTTGAAAAGCAGTCAGGTCTTAAAGGGGCAGTGCCGAATAATATTAGAGGGAACATTGATCACGTGGCCCATTATTAGGCTATAACTATTACTGAGTTTTATCAGCCAATAGGCTAGAGGTATTTGTAGATACTTGCACTTTAGCTACTTTGTATACTTTTTAGGAATGGGGTGGTTTTAAGAAGGAAACACATATTGGTGATCAATATTTACTTCTAGGCAATGTAGTAAACTATAACCTAATCATATTCATGAAGAAAATTTCCTTGGAAAGATAACTGCCGTGATTTTCGGCCCATGCATAAGCTATCACCTACTCTATTCAGCTGAGACCACATGAGCACCTGATCTCTCGCTTGTGGCTACTAAATATAAAGCAGCAAGAATGATGAGAGCGGACACTTGCACTTTCTCTATGTTATGTTTTGCATATAGAATAGAATATAGGCTACCTTTTAGGAGGACAATTTGCAGACAGAGACAAATTAATAGGTAATCAATATTTATTGAAAATGAAAAGGCGCTCACTCACTATGTGCGCATTGCGCCTTTTCTATTTCAATGATGATTGTAAAAAATAATTACAACTCGACTCAAGTTGGTTGGGCGCCCTCCACTTCTTTCCATTATCAATACTTATTTACAAACATTGTAGTAAACTATAGTCTAATCATATTTAATGTAATTTCCTAGGCAAGATAACTGCCAAGTGAATATCCGCCCATGCATGGGCAGCCTACTCTATTTCATTAGGACCAAACATACAAGGCGCACCTTTTCTTGCAAGCCCATCTAGGACAGAAGAGGTTAGCTACTTCACTTGAAGAAGCGAATTCTGAGATTTTGTGAATAATAATGTGCTTTGAATACAGTAAAAGGCTAACACATGCAAATGAGAAAGATGTCAGTTTCCAAATAACAAAAATATTCAAATTCCTAAATTCGATGTCTGACCACCCGCTCCCAAACGCACATTGATAAAATGACGACCGTGCCACAATGATCTCTGTCGGTACCTGCAGGTCTCAATGCAGCTCCATGCAGCCTGAAATAAGCCAATTTGGGTGGGGAGAAGATTGCCAATGGGTGCACAGTGACTGTTCATATATGATTCAATATATCGCCTGATGATATGGATGATTCAATATATTAATTTTACATCATAAAAAGTAGACTCATAATATCATGTATTTACTGTAAGCATTTATAGACAAAATGGACAGAATCAACCCCTCATATCAGTCCTCTGATCTAGTTATTATTATTACATAAGTGATATACAGTATAATGATTTCTCACCATCAAACAGTTGACAAATCTTACATTTACTACATTTCCCCCTATAGCCTACACTAGTCTAGTTCTAAAGAGAGACGCTTACCATATGTTCCGGTTGGCCAGAATGTAGCTCTCATCCATGTCAATTGATGCGTTTTGTTCAAAGAATATTTCTCATTCATTAAACATATTTTTCAAAGGGCCTCTGTGTGTTGGTAGGAGGAATTTGTGTGGATTTTGGTGTGTAATGTAAGAAGTAGAAGCTTTATGCTGTGCGGGTGGGCCGGTGTTTTCTTATTTCTTTTGTGGTTTTGTTCTACCTTAAGTTATTTTCTAGTATTACATTTTGATTGATTATTGCATTGTAGGGTTTTGATTTGGCAAGAAAGGCATTTCACTGTACTTGTGCATGTGACATAAATCATTTACATGTGAAACTTGAAGGGTTATAAGTACCAGGATACACCTGCTCTGCTCAGAGAAAAGTGGGTTCGTCTTCTGTATTAGACATTTTGCTATTTACAACGGCTGGATATTGTGTCGTTTTGTTTGGTCTACAATGTGGACACCTACGATCGCTTTGCTTTTCATGTGTTCTCACTGTTTTGTGCACAGCCTCAAATCATATGTAATCCAAACCTCTAAAGAAGTGATGGATCCATTGGAACAGGTGAGAGGACCTGCAGTGGATTGACCAGTGATGCTTAGGCTTCAAGTGTTTCAAGTGTTTCAAGTGTCTCTTTTTTCAGATTGAATTAGGCCAATGCTTTTCTTCGTAATACAGGTGGACCCGCACAGTGGAACGGTGTATGTACAGAATAATGTGAACACACGTCGCAGGGCAGATCCATCTTCTCGGCGTCACAGGACAGCTTTACCTGATCAAGAACGCAGTCTGTCAGCGGTGAGTGCTATAGTGTGTGAGAGAGAGATAAGAAAGAAGGGATCTGAGAATGTTATCACTGGGTAGTCAAATTAATTCTTAAATAATATAATATGTTTCTAAACACTTCTACATAAATGTGGATATTAACATGATTACGGGTAGTCCTGAATAAATCGTGAGTAATGATAAGTGAACAAGTTACAGAGGCATAAATATCATACCACCCCAAAAAAGGATAACTCAAAAGCTTGATGTAATAGTTGAAAGTACAGTAAAATAGGATAACTCACAAGCTTGATGTAATAGTTGCAAGCTAGTAATATGGGACCAAATACTATCGTTTGAATACTGCAATACACAATATACTTCTGTTCCTCTAAAATGGGTGGACTATATACAAAAGGTGCTGTAATTTCTAAATGGTTCACCCGATATGGATGAAAACACCCTCAAATGAAATTCGACAGTCTGCACTGTGACCTCATAACTATTGTATCATTTCAAATCCAAAGTGCTGGAGTACAGAGCCACAAAATACATGTAATTAACCATTTTTCCATCCAACCTTTTTGTGTGAGAAAGTAGCTACATGTTCCGATACAAAATGTGATGACAGGCCTGATGGAAACAGAACATTTTTCGGTAAACTTTCCAAATGTGGACAAAACAAAATACGCTAGACAATGGGTCCTTTTTGTGTCAATAAAATGAATGATTCCAGAAATGTTGGTGGAAATGATTTTATGTGCAAATATCGATATAATAACCATCATATCGAAGTAAACTTGGACTCACGTGATGACGTGTGGTCCTCCCACTGCGTACACAGTTTATTAGGCTACAGATGAAAAGTTAAGATGAACTTCACAGGGTGGTGAAAGTGCAAGGTGATGAGCTTGATGCTCCTTTCCAAGAAATAACGAGGGTCTTATTCTGGTGACATGATCATCGATGCTTGGCTGCCATTTGACAAATACAAATAACCAGGCTCTTTTTTATATAACAATCTCATCAAGTGGGCTATAAGTGTTTCTGCGTGCTGTTGGCAAGAGCACACGTGCCAATACCAGAGTTAGCACACTCGCTATGTAATGGGAAAAAATTGTGAGAAAACCAACAGTTTTCATTTGGTACATTTTTAACCGCAAATGTATTATTATGTCACCACGTTATCACTCACATACTTTTATCTGGAATAAGTCCATTTAATGGAAGTGAAGTGAAAATACGGATGTTGTTTTTCTGAGGGATTAAAGGAAAGTACATACATCTCTCATGTCCATTTTTGTATGTTCATTTTGAGATCGTTTCCTTCGACGAGTATCACTCTTCCTCGCTCTTGTTTCCCGGTTCCATGTCGGGATCACCGTTAGCTTTGGATTCCGACCTCAAGCTCAGGTTGGTAGAACTGATAGGTGGTGTTACACTTCATTTGGTCTTCCCTAAGGGTTTTAAGGTGGTGTTTCTGTAAAGCTGCATTGTAAGCAGCCTTTTACAGTTAAGAAATGAGTGAGTATTGTTAAAATATTGATGTTAGAATATTCACATTAAAATGTGTCACCAATTGGATGGAAACCTAGCCACTGTCCCAATACTTTTGGAGCTTACTGTTTATGGTGTGACCTTATGTGCCAAATGACCTCTTAATTAAAACTGAAAGCGGCAATCTGCAGATGAAGGGATGGGGCTGGAGAAATGTAACCACTCTCAAATTCATGGACAAAGTAGTGACTTCCATGAGATCAAAATGACAGTTTTAACAATGTTGAGGCTACACAGTGTCTGTTTAGAGTTACACCGTTACAAACAATAGAGTAAATAAAATAAGCTTACATGTTGGGCTCTGGTGGGGTATGACAGTTTAACTAAATTCAGGACGCATTTATATCATATTCTTCAAGCACAGGAGGTTGGTGGCACCTTGATTAGGGAGGACAGGCTTGTGGTAATGGCTGGAGCGGATGAGTAGAATGGTATCACATGTTTCTATGTGTTTGATACCATTCCATTAGCTCCGTTCCAGCTATTATTATGAGCTGTCCTCTCCTCAGCAGCCTCCACTGTTTCAAGAATAAATGACTATATCATGAATTCAATCCTTTAATTGTGCTGCTGAGTGGTAATGTGTAAGTGGTAATGTCGTTCCTATATCTACAGAGAAATACCTGCAATGGATCTCAGAAAAAGAACCAGAGTAAAGAAATAGTTGCTCATGATGATGACGACAACATAAGGAAAGGTAAGAAAGCTTGGAAAAGGAAAGCCCGGTCCCAAACTGTGTGTGCTGCCTCCAACTCTTGCAGCTCTGCATATCTGAGTGTGGTATTAACTGTCCTGTTCCCTCTCCAGTTGCAGAGAAGGCCACATGCGTGCGCTCTGGAGACTGTGAGGCAGGACTGTGCTGCGTCCGCTATTTAACAGGGAAAAGATGTCAACCCATCCCAAAGGAGGGAGATACCTGCCTCCTGCGAGGAGGACGCTCTAAACACCGGAGGAATCTTGACCGCTGCAACTGTGCACCCGGGCTAATCTGTCATGCCCAGGCTGAAAGCCCCAAAAACCAAGGAGTTTGTCAACCTAAACTGAGAGAGAACGGGAGGAGTGCTAGACACTCAGGCAAGAGGCGTATGGCTGAGAGAAGATGTGGATGACTTAAGCCTTTCTTTTACTCAACACATTTCACTCAATAAACTACCTTTGTGCCATTCTTTGTTTAAAATGTTAAAGGCTAAATGCAAGTTAAGCTTTTGTAAATGTATATTTCATTCCATACAAGCTCCGGTGGTCTACTCTTTGTTTTTATTTGAGCCCCTCACCTAATCTTATTCATCTTTAAAAGACAAATCCTCACATTTCATAACTTAGCCAGTCCAGTCAGTGACCGATCAGAATCTAAAAGTGGGGTTAGCACAAAACCCCATGTGGCAAAATGCTGTACTTTAAAGGCCAGGTAGCACATATTGTCAGATATTAATGTAGTTGGTGCTGTATATTAACTAATATACATTAGTTCTAACTAGAAAAAAATCTTTGTTGTTTACAATTACACAACTTATGTTCCCGCATATAAAAACCACGAAGACTGCCGGAAAGGCCCGAACGCAAGATCGTAATTTCTATGAAGAACATAACATTTTATAGCCTGTAGCCTGTACTGTTCATGTAGAGCTGGTGTGCATGAGTGGCACTTCACTTTTTTAGGAAAACAGCTGTGACATTATTGATCCTAAGATCAAAATGTTATTTGTGTAATGAAAATGAATTGTGAAATAAAAAATAAACTGCAATTTCCTCAAATGATTGTGATTGTGCTTTCAATATAACCTTCAATGGTACGGCTGGCTATAAGATAGCTTTGGAAAATCATATTTATTTTAATCAAATTGGATGATATTTGGATGAAACCAGTTGAAAGTAGGTTGACCCAAGTATAAAATAATTACAGTAGTTAGCACATTGATAAAGTTCCATCATAAAGTTGCAGGTCCCCTCTCCCCTAGCTGAGGAACGCTCAACTCTGTTCCCTTATTTCAAGGTGGAGTTGAGTTTTGATAACTGGCCGTGGGATTTGCTAGTAACAGCATTGAGCCACCATCAGTTGATTCTTCTAAAAATGTCAATTCTCAAAATGCTGGGTGCTGAAATTTATACAACCATTGACGTTTTCCTCATTGCTCTTACTACATAAGGTGAGATTCAATTGGGTGCGTGCTATCCGGAAACCTTGCGACGTCCCTACCCTAAACCCTTCGCCTTACCCTAATCTTAACACTAACCATAACCCTAACCATAACCAATGATGCCAACTTCAATGGTGTAGGGGTGTCCCAACGATCCCGGATAGCACGGAGCCAATTGAATCTCAGTTTACGTAGTACGAGCAACGAGGAAAAAGTCAGGTGTTGTATTTGCTAAAAGTTTTTATTAAAAGTATGAATTTCAGCACCCCGCAGAAGGGCCTTAGTTGTACAAGACAAACATAGGTACCGGTAAGCGTTTTCAGAATTTACATTTTTAGAAGATTCGACTGGTGGCTCAATGTTGCTAGTGAATCCTGCGAACCCATTATCAAAACTCAACTCCGCCTCAATGTAAGAGAACAAAGTTTAGCGTTAATCAGCTATCGCCCAGTGTGATGCCGTGTTCACATGCTAGCCGGAACTAGGAAACTCTGGAAACTCTGACTTGTTAACTGGTTGTAGTCACACACATGCCATGTTCAACCAGTTAGCAAATCTGAAATGTCTGAGTTTCCTAGTTTCGACTAACACAGCATTAAACACTGGGATTCAGGAAGCAGGCGATACCAAGGATACAGGGAATTGCAGGGAAACTTAAATCAGTTTTACCTTACCTAATCTTTAAACATGTTAAATGCGCAACCAGAGGGAAAAAAACATTCTAGACCACCTGTACTCCACACACAGAGATGCGAACAAAGCTCTCCCTCGCCCTCCATTTGGTAAATCTGACCACAATTTTATCCTCCTGATTCCTGCTTACAACTAAAAATTAAAACAGGATGCACCAGTGACTCGTCTATAAAAAAGTGTTCAGATGAAGCAGATGCTAAACTACAGGACTGTTTTGCTATCACAGACTGGAACATGTTCCGGGATTCTTCTGATTGAATTGAGGAGCACACCACATCAGTCACTGACTTTATCAATAAGCGCATCGAGGACGTCGTCCCCACAGTGACTGCATGTACATACCCTAACCAGAGGCCATGGATTACAGGCAACATTCGCACTGAGCTAAAAGGTAGAGTTGCCGCTTTCAAGGTACGGGATCTAACCCGGGAGCTTATAAGAAATCCCGCTATGCCCTCCGACTAACCATCAAACAGGCAAAGCACCAAATCAGGGCTAAAATGGAATCGTACTACACCGGCTCCGGCGCTCGTCGGATGTGGCAGGGCTTGCAAACTATTACAGACGACAAAGGGAAGCACAGCCGCACAGCCGCACAGCCGCACAGCCGCAAGTAAGACCTTTAAACGGGTCAACATTCACATGGCCGCGGGGCCAGATGGATTATCAGGACGTGTGCAACGGGCATGTTCTGACCAACTGGCAGCTGTCTTCACTGACATTTTCAACATGTCCCTGATTGAGTCTAATACCAACATGTTTCAAGCAGACCACCATAGTCCATGTTCCCAAGAACACTAAGGCAACCTGCCTAAATGACAACAGACCTGTAGCACTCACTTTCAAAGGCTGGTAATGGCTCACATCAACACCATTATCCCAGAAACCCTAGACTCATTCCAATTTGAATAGCGCCCCAACAGATCCACAGATGATGCAATCTCCATTGCACTCAACACTGCCCTTTCCCACCTGGACAAAAGGAACACCTACATGAGAATGATATTAATTGACTACAGTTCAGCGTTCAACACCATACCTCAAAGCTCATCGCTAAGCTAAGGACCCTGGTACTAAACACCTCCCTCTGCAACTGGATCCTGGACTTCGTGATGGGCTGCCCCCAGGTGGTGACGGTAGGTAGCAACACATCTGCTACACTGATCCTCAACACTGGAGCCCCTCGGGGTGCATGCTCAGTCCCCTCCTGTACTCCCTGTTCACCCACGACTGCGTGGCTAGGCACGACTCCAACACCATTATTATTATGTAGTTTGCAGACGACAACAGTGGTAGGCCTGATCACACGACAATGACAAGACAGCCTATAGGGAGGAGGTCAGAGACCTGGCCGGATGGTGCAAGAATAACAACCTATCCCTCAACGTAACCAAGACTAAGAAGATGATTGTGGACTACAGGAAAAGGAGGACCGAGAACGCCCCCATTCTCATCGACGGGGCTGTAGTGGAGCAGGTTGAGAGCTTCAAGTTCCTTTGTGTCCACATCACCAAGAAACTAGAACGGTCCAAACACACCAAGACAGTCATGAAGAGGGCACGACAAAGCCCATTCCCCCTCAGGAAACTAAAAAGATTTGGCATGGGTCCTCAGATCCTCAAAAGGTTCTACAGCTGCAACATCGAGAGCATCCTGACATGTTGCATCACTGCCTGGTACGGCAACTGCTCGGTCTCTGACCGCAAGGCACGACAGAGGGTAGTGCGTACGGCCCAGTACATCACTGGGGCAAAGTTGCCTGCCATCCAGGACCTCTACACCAGGCGGTGTCAGAGGAAGGCTCTAAAAATTGTCACTGGCCACAGGCAACCTAGTCATTGACTGTTCTCTTCACTTGCATGGCAAGTGGTACCGGAGCACCAAGTCTAGGACCAAAAGGCTTCTTAACAGCTTTTACCCCCAGGCTATCAGACCCCTGAACAGGTAACCAAATGGCTACCCGGACTATTTGCATTGTGCCCCCCCAACCCCTCTTTTACGCTGCTGCTACTCTATGTTTATCATATATGAACAGACACTTTAACTATACATTCATGAACATACTACCTCAATTAGCCCGACTAATCGGTGCCCCCACACATTGGCTACCCAGACTATCTGCAACAATTTACGACGTTTGGAATGAGACTGATGTGAGGTAAAAAATAATTCATACATTCGAAGACTAATTGATCAGATATGAAAATATCTGAAAGTTATTCTAGGAAAATTATAACTTTATAATCTGAATATATTCCTTGGTGCCCTGACTTCCTAGTTAATTACAGTTACATGATTAATCAGTTTAATCGCGCAATAATAATTACAGAGAGTTATTTGATAAATAAGTCTTCAGTTTTAATGATGCCAAAGACACGACACTACCCATTTAACAAAGTGTCCCTTTTCAAAAATATTACAGGCTATGTAGATGGGCTCCTGAATCTCCTCCTCAACGAGGTCACCCTTGATCCAACGCCGTGCGTGGGGAAGCTGTGCAAGCTGTCCATCCAAGGACCCCTGTCTGTGAGAGGCCTGTCAAGGAGGAGGCCATACAGTGCCTTCAGAAAGTATTCATACCCCTTGACTTTTTCAAAATGTTGTTGTTACAGCCTGAATTTAAAATGCATTAAATTTAGATTTTTTTTGTCACTGGCCTTACACACACTACCCCATACAGTACAGTACCGTACAGTACCACATTTAACAGTTTGGACACACCTACTCATTAAGGTTTTTCTTTATTTGACTATTTTCTACATTGTAGAATAATAGTGAAGACATCAAAACTATGAAATAACACATATGGAATCATGTAGTTACCAATAAAGTGTTAAACAAATCCAACAATATTTTATATTTGAGATTCTTAAAAGTAGCCACCCTTTGCATGATGACCGCTTTGCACCCCCTTCGGCATTCTCTCAACCAGTTTCATGAAGTAGTCACCTGGAATGTATTTCAATTAACAGGTGTGCTTTGTTAAAAGTTCATTTGTGGAATTTCTTTCCTTCTTAATGCGTTTGAGCCAATCAGTTGTGTTGTGACAAGGTAGGGTTGGTATACAGAAGATAGCCCTATTTGGTAAAAGACCAAGTCCATATTATGGCAAGAACAGCTCAAATAAGCAAAGAGATGGTGTGGGGGTGCATTGCTGGTGACACAGTCTGTGATTTCTTTTAGAATTCAAGGCACACAAAAGCAGCATGGCTACCACAGCATTCTGCAGCGATACACCATCCCATCTGGTTTGCACTTAGTGGGACTATCATTTATTTTTCAACAGGACAATGACCCAACACACCTCCAGGCTGTGCAAGGGCTATTTAACCAAGAAGGAGAGTGATGGATTGCTGCATCTGATGGCTTGGCCTCCACAATCACCCAACCTCAAACCCAATTTTATTACCTTGTATTGTTTTTTCAAGCATTCGGATAGGAGGTTGCATACACTGTAGAGCGGCTGGGTACCTTTATTAGGCTTAAGGCTCCAAGTACTTTCTTTAATGTAAAATTACGTCTCACCATTATTTCACACCTTTATTTCTTACGAGTGTTCATGTTGATCATTATTTCGGCTATGCTGGCCTATTGTAAATGATTTAGACTGGATTTCTGTATAGCACTTTGTGACATCTCCTGATGTAAAAATGGCTTTATAAATACATTTGATTGATTGATTGATTGATTAACTCTGCCTGTTTTTTCAAGCTTCCTGGTCGTTTTGTGAGAAAATATACAATTGATTGAATTCTGAGTGTTAGGTTCTAACTAAACATAGTCAAAACTCACGGAAAACTAATACAGCTCAAACCAAGTTTATTCACCCACTGGGTCACACATGCGCATAAGACAGAGACATATTTACACAAGTACATATATTTATAACTTCCTCCTGTGCTAAGTCTACTCCTTACATATCTGGACAGCCAATACTTCTCAGTTGCTAGGCAGGAAGTTAAATTATATGGGTAATGAACTGTTCCTTCTCCCTTCGTGTGACCTGACCTGACCTCGGCCCCCATTCCTCACTAATCCACAGCTATCCACCCTTATCAGTGACTGCAACCATATGATTGCTTTTCCCCTTACTTAGTAAAATTCTAAGCCCCTGGCTTATATCCAACCTCAATTGACCCCTACACATTAACTTCTGGGGTAGCAAGTGTTTCTAATTACAACCCAACAACTGAAACCAGACTGTGGCCCTTCTCCTCTCCATAGGATACCTAATATCTGATACTAACATGTTCTGACAGAATGTAAACTCTTTGCATTCCCCTTGCTCTCTCAGTAACATGAATAAGGATATTTCATATTTAACGTTTATACCCCATCAGTCCCCCATTTTGAACATTAACTCCATACTGTTCAACATTATATAAACTTGTAAATTACTTGTAAATGAACAAAAAATAAAACATGATAAACATTCTCAGTTGATTTGTATCTTTACACCTCTGAGACTAATGGCCTCTGATCTATCGTCACACTATGCACACTCTTACTCCCTCTTCTATTGGACAACTGATAAGGACAATTCAGCTGGAGCTTTTGACTTCCTACATTTCAGCCGGAGCTTTTGACTTTCTCCTTTTCCTCCTTTGTGTTCCTATGAGAGTTTTCAAATCGAATCAAATTGTATTCGTCACATGTACCGAATAAAACAGGTGTAGACCTTACAGTGAAATGCTTACTTACGAGCCCCTAACCAACAATGCATTTTCAAAAATACGAATAAGAATAAGAAATAAAGTAACAAGTAATTAAGAGAAGCAGTAAAATAGCTAAATTAAGACTATATACAGGGGGGTACCGGTACAGAGTCAATGTGCAGGGGCACCGGTTAGTTTAGGTAGTATGCACATGTAGGTAGAGTTATTAAAGTGACTATGCATAGATGATAACAACCGAGAGTAGCAGCGGTTTAAAAGATAGGGGGGCAATGCAAATAGTCTTGGTAACAATTTGATTAGATGTTCAGGAGTCTTATGCCTTGGGGGTAAGAGGCTGTTTAGAAGCCTCTTGGACCAAGACTTGGCGTTCCAGTACCTCTTGCCATGCGGTAGCAGAGAGAACAGTCTATGACTAGGGTGGCTGGAGTCTTTGACAATATTTAGGGCCTTCCTCTGACACCGCCTGGTATAGAGGTCTTGGATGGCAGGATGCTTGGCCCCAGTGATGTACTGGGCCATATGCACTACCCTTTGTAATGCCTTACGGTCGGATGCCGAGCAGTTGCTATACCAGGTGGTGATGCAACCGGTCAGGATGCTCTCGATGTTGCAGCTGTAGAACATTTTGATAATACGGGGACCAATGCCAAATATTTTCAGTGTCCGGAGAGGAAAAAGGTGTTGTCATGTCCTCTTCATGACGGTCTAGGAGTGTTTGGACCATGATAATTTGTTGGTGATGTGGACACCAAGGAACTTGAAACTCTTATCCCGCTCCACTACAGCCCTGTTGATGTGAATGGGGATGTGTTCGGCCCCCCTTTCCTGTAGTCCACGTTCAGCTCCTTTGTCTTTCTCATGTTGAGGGAGAGATCGTTGTCCTGGCACCACACTGCCAGGTCTTTGAGCTCCCCCCTATAGGCTGTCTCATTGTTGTTGGTGATCAGGCCTACCACTGTTGTGTCGTCTGCAAACTTAATGATGGTGTTGTAGTAGTGTTTGGCCACACAGTCGTGGGTGACCAGGGGGTTCAGGAAGGGACTAAACACGCACTCATGAGGGTTCCCCGTGTTGAGGGTCAGCTTGGTAAATGTGTTGTTGCCTATCCTTACCACCTGCGGGTGGCCTGTCAGGAAGTCCAGGATCCAGTTGCAGAAGGAGGTGTTTAGTCCCAGGGTCCTTAGCTTAGTGATGAGCTTTGTGGGCACAATGGTGTTGCACACTGAGCTGTAGTCAATGAACAGCTATTTCACATGGGTGTTCCTTTTGTCCAGGTGGGAAAGGGCAGTGTTGAGTGCGTTTGAGATTTCCTCATCTGTGGATCTGTTGGGACGCTATGCGATTTGGAGTGGGTCTAGGGTTTCTGGGATAATGGTGTTGATGTGAGCCATGACCAGCCTTTCAAAACATTTCATGGCTACAGATGTGAGTGCTACAGGGCTGTAGTCATTTAGGCTTTCTTGGTCACAGGGACTATGGTGGTCTGCTTGAAATATGTAGGTCAGGGAGGGATTGAAAATGTCAGTGAAGACACTTGCCAGTTGGTCATGCTGTGAGTGCACGTCCTGGTAATCTGTTTGGGCCTGCGGCCTTATGAGCAAATACATTAAACAGGTCAACATTCACATCAGCTACGGTGAGAGTGATGACATAGTTGTCCGGAACAGCTGATGCTCTCATGCATGCTTCAGTGTTGCTTGCCTCGAAGCGATCATAAAATACATTTAGCTCGTCTGTTAGGCTTGCTTCACTGGGCAGTTGGTGGCTGGGTTTCCCTTTGTAGTCCGTAATAGTTTGTAAGCCCTGCCACATCCGACGAGCGTCAGAGCCGGTGTTGTAGGATTCAATCTTAGTCCTGTTGTCACACCCTGATCTGTTTCACCTGTCTTTGTGCTTGACTCCACCCTCCTACAAGTGTCACCCATCTTCTCAATTATCCCCAGTGTATTTATACCTGTATTCTCTGTTTGTCTGTTGGCAGTTCGTTTTGTTTGTCAAGCCTACCAGCGTTTTCCCGGTTTTCCCTTCTGCCTGCCCTGAGCCTGCCTGCCATTCTGTACCTTGTCACAACACCCTGGATTATTGCCCTCTGCCTGCCCTGATCCAGAGGCTGCCTGCCGTTCTGTATCTTTTGGACTCTGACCTGGATTACTGACCTCTTCCTGCCCTTTGCCTGTCCCCTGTTCTAGTAATAAACATTTGTTACTTTGACACTGTCTGCATCTGGGTCTTCCCTAAAACGTGATAGTACGAACTGGCCATGACTGACCCAGCAGACTTGGACCAGCTCCACCATGCCATCTCCTCCCAAGGAGCCATCATTGGAAGGCACAAGAAGTTGCTTCGTTCTCTTATGGAAGGGTTCCAGAACTTGGCCGAACGCCTGGACCGAGCGCTTAACACATTGCTGGAACAATTCCGCAGGTTGTCTGTTAGGCAGTTTACCACGATGGTAACCTCCCAGCCCCTCAATAACAGCAGCGCCACCTCCCTGGCCACCCCGGTTTCCCAGGAACCCCGCTTAACTCCCCCGGAATGCTTCCATGGAGAGTTGGGCACCTGTCAGAAGTTTCTCGCTCAGTGTTCCCTCGTCATTGAGCTGTAGCCCTCCTCCTTCCCCTCGGACCGGACTAAGGTAGCATACCTCATCACGCTAATGTCCGGGAGGGCTTTCCATGGGCTACAGCAGTATGGGAACAACAGTTGGCCATATTCTTGGAGGGACGGAACATCCGTTCATTGTGTCCACAAGAACCTGGAATATCTCCGCACCGCCAAGTGTCTCAATTCCAGTCAAGCTAGATGGGCCCTGCATTTCATCCAGTTCAACTTCTCCCTCTCATACCAACCGGGATCCAAGAATGTCAGGCCGGATGTGCTGTCACCCCGCTATAGCTCCACAGCTACAACCCCGGAACCAGAGACCATCCTTTCCACCCCGTGCTGAGCGGAATAGGGAAGCAGGTTCTGAGGCGCAGCGTTCCCACCCTGGCCTTTGTGCGACAACGCTTTTGGTGGCCTACCATGGTTCCTGACATCTCCGTGTTCATCGCCGCATGCACGATCTGTGCGGAGAATAAGACTACTCGGCAACCTCCGGATTACGTACAACAGCGTGGTACAGTTCCCGCCAATATCCAGCAACTTTGCACAGCCATTGAAGTGGAGTTGGACAACATTCCACAGGCCACAATCAACAGCCTGATCAACTCTATGCGAAGGAGATCTGTCGCGCTGCATGAGGTAAATTGTGGTCATACCAGATACTGACTGGTTTTCTGACTGGTTATCCCCTACCTTTTTTTTAAGGTATTTGCAAAATAACTATTTTAGATGCAGCAGTTGTGTGCTAGAATGCTAACGCTCATTGATATAGGCTGTAACAAAAGCTAGCCAAAGAGCCATTTTACTGGTTGAAGTGTTTTTTAAGTATAATACAGTTGATTTGCGATGATGACACAAACATTACATTATGCAGGACATTCATACGAGCCTTAATGTATCAAATACTTATGTCATGCAATAAAATGCAAATGAATGACTTAAATATCATACAATGTAAATTTTCTGGATTTTTGTTTTAGATTCCGTCTCTCACAGTTGAAGTGTACCTATGATAAAAATTACAGACCTCTAAATGCTTTGTAAGTAGGAAAACTGCAAAATCAGCAGTGTATCAAATACTTGTTCTCCCCACTGTAATTCACTGTATCACAATTCCAGTGGGTCAGACATTTACATACACTAAGTTGACTGTGCCTTTAAACAGCTTAGAAAATTCCAGAAAATTATGTCATGGCTTTATAAGCTTCTTAAAGGCTAATTGACATCATTTGAGTCAATTGGAGGTGTACCTGTGGATGTAGTCCTATATCGACATAACCTGAAAGACCGCTCTGCCAGAAAGAAGCCACTGCTCCGAAACCGCCATAAAACAGTCAGACTACGTTTTGCAACTGCGCATGGGGATCGTACTTTTTGGAGAAATGTCCTCTGCTCTGATGAAACAAAATAAAACTGTTTGGCCATAATGACCATCGTTATGTTCGGAGGAAAAAGGGGGAGGCTTGCAAGCCGAAGAACACCATCCCAACCGTGAAGCATGAGGGTTGCAGCATCATGTTGTGGGGGTGCTTTGCTGCAGGAGTGACTGGTGCACTTCACAATATAGATGCATCAAGAGGCAGGAAATGTATGTGGATATAGTGAAGCAAAATCTCAAGACATCAGTAGGAAATTTAAAGCTTGGTCGCAAATGGGTCTTCCAAATGGACAATGACCCCAAGCATACTTCCAAAGTTGTGGCAAATTGGCTTAAGGACAACACAGTCAAGGTATTGGAGTGGCCATCACAAAGCCCTTAGAAATCCTATAGAAAATTTGTGGGCAGAACTGAAAAAGTGTGTGAGCAAGGAGCCCTACAAACCTGACTCAGTTACACCAGCTCTGTCAGGAGGAATGGCCCGAAATTCACCCAACTTATTGTGGGAAGCTTGTGGAAGGATACCCAAAACGTTTGACCCAAGTTAAACTATTTAAAGGCAATGCTACCAAATACTAATTGAGTGTATGTAAACTGCTGACCCACTGGGAATGTGATGAAAGAAATAAACGTTTTAGTAAATCATTCTCTCTACTATTATTCTGACATTTCAAATTTTTTAAACAAAGTGGTGATCCTAACTGACCTAAGACAGGGAATTTTTCCTAGGAATAAATGTCAGGAATTGTGAAAAACTGAGTTTAAATGTATTTGGCTAAGGTGTATGTAAACTTCTGACTTCTACTGTAAATAGCTGCTTATTTTGCTGCTGTTCTATAAAAACTCCTCCTTGTTGTGCCACCAACTTGCGCACATCGCCCTTGTGCGGCAATGTTTGCAAACACAGAAAGCAGTCTATAGGCTATTCTCATTGAGCAGTATCAAACACACTATTAACTATTCACCCACAACTCTGTCTATCGCCGTTGTAATCGACTGTGAATCCAAAATGTTCACATACTGGAGATTTAAAAATGATTGAGAATCCTCCAATTACAGAACTAGAGAGTTCCCGGCTGAACCTCACAAAATAATAGTTTGAAATCCGCACCTCACGAAAGGGTAGTTTGAAATCCGCAAGTTAAGATTCAAAATTTGATTTCAAAGTGCACATAGGCTATTCCGTTAAAACGAATACAGCCTACAATGTTTTATCAGATCAGATTTACTCACAAGGCAATGGCATACAACACAGCGCAGGCATAGACATTTTTATTTTAAAAAATTAAACAATTACAGTTGAAGTCGGAAGTTTACATACACTTAGGTTGGAGTCATTAAAACTTGTTTTTCAACCTCTCCACAAATTTCTTGTTAGCAAACTATAGTTGTGGCAAGACTGTTAGGACATCTACATTGTGCATGACAAGTAATTTTTCATACAATTATTTACAGACAGATTATTTCACTTATAATTCACAGAATCACAATTCCAGTGGGTCAGAAGTTTACATACACTAAGTTGACTGTGCCTTTAAACAGCTTGGAAAATTCCAGAAAATGATGTCATGGCTTTAGAAGCTTCTGATAGGCTAATTGACATAATTTGAGTCAATTGTAGGTGTACCTTTGGATATAGTTCAAGGCTTACCTTCAAAATCAGTGCCTCTTTGCTTGACATCATGGGAAAATTTAAAAAATCAGCCAAGACCCCAGAAAAATAATTGTAAACCTCCACAAGTCTGGTTCATCCTTGTGAGCAATTTCCAAATGCCTGAAGGTACCACGTTCATCTGTACAAACAATGTACGCAAGTGTAAACACCATGGCACCACTCGGCCATCATACCGCTCAGGAAGGAGACACATTCTGTCTCCTAGAGATGAATGTACTTTGGTGCGAAAAGTGCAAATCAATCCCAGAACAACAGCAAAGGACCTTGTGAAGATTCTTGAGGAAACAGGTACAAAAGTATCTATATCCAGAGTAAAACAAGTCCCAAATCAACATATCCTGAAAGGCCGCTCAGCAAGGAAGAAGCCACTGCTCCAAAATTGGCATAAAAAAGCCAGACTACGTGTTGCAACTGACATGGGGACAAAGATTGTACTTTTTGGAGAAATGTCCTCTGCTGTGATGAAACAAAAATATAACTGTTTGGCCATAATGACCATTGTTATGTTAGGAGGTAAAAGGGAGACGTTTGCAAGCCGAAGAATACCATCCCAAACGTGAAGCATGGGGGTGGCAGCATCATGTTGTCGGGGTGTTTTGCTGCAGGAGGGACTGGTGCACTTCACAAAATAGATGGCATCATGAGGAAAGGTAATTATGTGGATATATTGAAGCAACATCTCAAGACATCAGTCAGGATGTTAAAGCTTGGTCGCAAATGGGTTTTCCAAATGGACAATGACCCCAAGCATACATCCAAAGTTGTGGCAAAATGGCTTAAGGACAACAAAGTCAAGGTATTGGAGTGGCCATCACAGAGCTCTTACCTCAATCCTATAGAAAGTTTGTGGGCAGAACTGAAAATGTGTGTTGAAGCATGGAGGCCTACAAACCTGACTTAATTACACCAGCTCTGTCAGGAGGAATGGGCCAAAATGCAACCAACTTACTGTGGGAAGCTTGATGAAGGTTACCGGAAACGTTTGACCCAAGTTAAAAACCTGTTGAATCTAGGGGTCATTTTTTTTTATTTTTGGAAAAATAACATTCCCAAAGTTAACGGGCTATTTTTCAGGACCAGAAAATAGAATATGCATATAATTGACAGATTAGGATAGAAAACACTCTAAAGTTTCCAAAACTGTAAAGATATTGTCTGTGAGTATAACAGAACTGATATTCCAGGCAAAAGAATGAGAAACGTCTAATCAGGAACACAGCGGTTTCTAAATAAGAGTCCCTTCCTATGCTTCCCTATTGAGCAGTGAATGGGATATCAACGAGATTCATTTTTCTATGGTTTCCTTAATGTGTCTAGTATCACAATACATAGCTTCAGGCTTTTATTTCGAAAAATGAGCCTGAACGACAACATTGCGTCAGTGTCCACCTGATGGCTCTTTGTTTAATTGTCGTGCAAAAGACAGAGGTAGCCATTTTTTCACCCGGTCTTACTGAAAAAAGCTCTGTCCCGGTTGATATATTATCGAATAGATATTTGAAAAACACCTTGAGGATTGATTATGAACAACGTTTGCCATGTTTCTGTCGGATATTATGGAGCTAACGTTCGGTGTTGTCGTGACCGCAATTTCCGGTCGTTTTCTCAGCCAAACGTGAAGAACTAACGGAGCTATTTTTGGCTACAAAAATACTTTTTCTGGAAAAAAGGAACATTTGCTATCTCACTGGGAGTCTTGTGAGTGAAAACATCCGAAGCTCATCAAAGGTAAACTATTTAATTTGATTGCTTTTCTGATTTTCGTGACAAGAATGCCTGCTGCTGGCTAGGCATAATGCTATGCTAGGCTATCGATAAACTTACACAAATGCTTGTCTTGCTTTGGCTGTAAAGCATATTTTCAAAATCTGAGATGACAGGGTGATTAACAAAAGGCTAAGCTGTGTTTGAATCTATTTCTCTTGTGATTTCATGAATATTAATATTTTCTAGTAAGATGTTTTGTCCGTTACGTTATGCTACTTAGTGTCATTTAATGACAATTCTCCCGGGTCCGGGATGGGTAGTTCCAAGTTAAACAATTTAAAGGCAATGCTACCAAATACTAATTGAGTGTATGTAAACTTCTGACCCACTCAGAATGTGATGAAAGAAAAAAAATCTGAAATAAATCATTCTCTCTACTATTATTCTGACATTTCACATTCTTAAAATAAAGTGGTGATCATAACTGACCTAAGACAGGGAATTTTTCCTAGGATTAAATGTCAGGATTTGTGAAAAACTGAGTTTAAATGTATTTGGCTAAAGTGTATGTAAACCTCCGACTTCAACTGTATGTATTCATTCGGGTTCACAGTGCGGAGGTCTCTGTACCAAACAGTTAGATATGAAAACATGTACCGTTACAGCCCTACTTATTAACCATCAATTACTCACATTACTTTAAAATTATTTCATTTGTCTGTATTACATTTATTTTATTTTATGACTTTATTTAATTTCAAGTCATCTCATCACTAGATCTATGTTGTCTGACAAAATCATAATTTTAATCGTTCTTCAAAGTAAATAAGGCATACTTTTATTATTGCCGAATACCAACTATCAATCACTTAGGTCATGTTCAGTATTTTCCATATAGCCTACATTAAAACCAGTAGATAGCGATAACGCTGACATCATCCACGTATTCCTATGGGAAACACCTGATGGCGCATGAAGCCGGAAGTATTTGAATTTGAAGCGTGCCATATTGCTGAATGGGGCTAAATGGCACAAACACAAAATAAGTAAATAAATTGCTAATGATCATGGTGAAAGTGGCCGTAACTAGCATAGGATCATGGCCGATGTTGCCGTTTCATTCTACCTGCCCATTCTGCCAGCCCATGATTGGTCTGTGTCAATATGTGATCCTGTGTGACGACAAAGGTAGCAGTCGGAATGGATAACTATTTAACTAAATATCTCGATTTGTAGAGATCTTTTAAATAATTCACAGTGGGGATCGAACTTCATAATAAACAAATCGTAATTTACACCTTGCAGACCAGGGCTTTTGGCACCGCTAGGTTGCTACGCCATAGTCAACCAGCAGAGCGCTTGACTTAACATTCCAGATTGGACACTGGGGGCCTGGTATTTTCAGGTAGAGATACCTTGCGATGCAACCTGTGTCTGTCCTTCATTATTTTGTCTCTTTTCTGTAGCAGGTGTAAAAGAAACACAGCCAGGACTAGTAGACGCGCAATGGATTATGGTCATTGTAGTTCATTAGAATATTGGTCTGTTGTTGGAGACTACAACTCCCTACTACATTGCAGTTTGGGCTTGATTTGATTTATCTCTAGAGAAAGTCCAATGGGTAGATCAGTCGCTGACTGCAATTCAGTCGATGTCAAACAAGCCCCTTGTCTTCAATTTGATTAATGTGTGTGTGAATTTGGGGGATAGGTCCTCAACGTGTAGATGGACTGAGGAAACTTTTGTTTGATGAGTGGGAGAAGGTCCAGGAAAATGGAGGCGAGTAGTGTGGACGAAATGGAGAGAGGTTGGAGAAGCAACACCTGTGCTGGTATGCGATCTATGGGTGACCGTTCTGATGATATGGAGCAAGGATGAGGCTCAAGGAGCTGAATGGTCTGTAGTGGAAAGACATAGGAAGAAGAGAGATCATGAAGGCAATGGAGCGTCTCGTATAGAAAGCAAAAAGAGGGTCAAGGTAAGAAGCAAGCGTAATATTGTGTCAGAGTGGAAAGTTGTGTTGGTGGTTGATGAGACCACAGGGCCTCACTTACACCCTATCTGACTAACCAATGCCATAGAGAAAGAGATAGATGAAGTTAAACTAGCCCGGTTAATTTTAAATGGTAGATTGCTCATATCTTGTTGTGGCCAGGGTCAGCAAGGGAAGATTCTGTAAATGGAAAAGCTTAATGGGAAGAAGATTAAAAGCCATGTACGGGGAGGATGTGGAGTGGCGCCATGTGAGGACGTACTTTTCTGAGCTCCTCACTAGAACATTTAAATATTTTACCGGTTTGTTCCAAAACATATAGGCATATTGTAATTTTGATCAAAATACCGCTCGACAACTTGAGACTCAATTTTAAGGCTTACTGTCACGTCTTTGTCATTTTTGTCAACGATTCCAAGCACCAACTGCAAGAATCAGCCTAAGGATAATGCTAACAGACCAGCTAGCCTAGCCAAGGACCGTGAGGCTACACCAAAGGCTGAACAATACACAGGCGAGGCAACTGGACAAGAAGCTATTCTACAGGCATTAACTGAAATTAAGCAGGAATTCATTGACAACGTGGACAAAAAGGCAGAGATGCAGTCGGTAGAGTTACGAATACAGGTTATCCAGCTGAGAGAGGAGCTGAAAACTGCCACTGAACAGGCTAGATCCAACCACGAGGCACTGGACATCCACATGACCAGCCTGGAGACCTTAGCTAATGTCCACTTTTACTCGATCACCACACTGGAAAGGAATGTTCTCCAAAAGAAAAAGGAAATCAAGGAAATGAAAGAGAAAAACT
The DNA here is from genome assembly GCF_057628025.1 of Oncorhynchus mykiss. Classification (NCBI taxonomy): domain Eukaryota; kingdom Metazoa; phylum Chordata; class Actinopteri; order Salmoniformes; family Salmonidae; genus Oncorhynchus; species Oncorhynchus mykiss. Next base: position 50,570,090 of record NC_143027.1, on the reverse strand, counting down.
TGGAAGCTAGAATTTACGAGTGATTGGTGTGAGAGAGAGACAGAAGGACTGATTTATTTTCAAGTTTTCCACTCCGCTAGCCAGCACCTCGCCTAATAGGTGTGCCTTTCTTTTTCTTCTAGATTGCAGCCTGGATTCAAACCAGGGACTGCAGTGACACCTCTTGCACTGAGATGCAGTGCCTTAGACTGCTGCCCCACTCGGGAACCACTCTGGGTTTGGTCCTGCAGGAATTGTCAGGTTTGTGCAGGATTTTCTACATTTCTGCAGGACAATTCATACTTCCTGGAGGACCTTTTTGGACTTTTTTAGGACTTTTTTGTAAGGGTATGCAAGAAATGGCGGCGGAAAAGCATTAATGCGCAAATATTGATATAATAACAATAATTTGAAATAGACTTGGAGTCACGTGATGACATGGTGTGTGGTCCTCCCACTTCAACTCAGGAAACAATGCCGTTTAGGCCATTAGGCAACAGATTAAATAAATGATGAACTTCACAGGGTGGTGAAAGTGCATGGTATGAGCTTGATGCTCCTTTCCAATAAATGTCGAGGGTCTTATTCTGGTATAATAATAATCAATGCTAGACTGCCGTTTTGAAAAATAAAAACAATTCTTGCTCTGATCCATAATCTCATCATGTAGACTAGTACCCGCACTGTATCTGAGTCATGGCTTATAAGGGCTTCCGTTTTTGTTTTAGCATTTTAGCTAATCCTAAACATTTTCCTAACCTTAACCTAATTATGCTACGTTCATTCTGCTAACCTGCTGCATAGATTCTCCCAACCTGCTACAAAAAGTCAAATCTGACATTAATTCAACAAAAAGCCCTTCTAGCCATTGGGGCGGCAGGGTAGCCTAGTGGCGGAAGGTTGAAAGTTCAAACCCCCGAGCTGACAAGGTACAAATCTGTCGTTCTGCCCCTGAACAGGCAGTTAACCCACTGTTCCTAGGCTGTTCATAACTGACTTGCCTAGTTAAATAAAGGTACAATTAAAAAAAAAAAAAAAAATTAAAATTAGCCTGTATCTGCGAGATGTTGGCTAGAGTGCACGTGCCAAGACCAGAGTAGGCACATTTGGTATTTAACACAACAGATGTTGTGCCAAAACTATTGGTAGAGTTGGAAATGTGATGGAAACACATTGAACATTAGAATAATTAAAATGGTGTGAGAAGGTACATTTTGTGTGCAAGACTCACACACAGATTTTTATCTGCAACAAGTGAGTTTGGTGAAAACACACCACTAGTGTCATGTTTGGGTTTACCTGTGGGGAGTGGTGGGGGTAGGGAGTTCGTGTTTGGCTTGATGTCAGGCAGGTAAGTGGGCTTGACGTCATGGCCAGGAGACATGTAGGGGGCATCACACTGCCTGGGGTTATGGGAGGGGTGGGGTTTCCAAGAAGGGGAGAGCTTGGATAACCAGGCATCACCCTGCCCAGCTGGAACACAAAGAAAATGAGAGCAGGGTTAGGTTGCTGTACAAAAAATACTAGCAATGTGTTTTGCTTTGAGATTTTGGCATTCAGAGGCAACGTAGGTCTACATCTCTACACACAAAGAGAAGCCTGGTCCCAAATCTGTTTGTGCCGTCTTTCCAACTCTTACGGCCATTGGCAAGACGGCACAAACAGATCTGGGACAATGTCACACCTAAATATAATGAAAGTGGAATGAGTTCTCTCACTCTGTCTCCCATTGACTGCAGCCTGGTTGAAGATGTTGTAAACTCCACTGACTCCCCCAGCCGCTAGTTCATTGTCCATTGAACTGCTCCGATGGAAAGGCAAACTGCACAACACTGGTTTGTACTCTGGACTCTAGTTTGGGTATTATTACAGTAGCCAGCCAGGGCATACACACACATAGGAGGGAGGGTGTGAAAACAGTACAGCCCAGCAGGCTGTGCAACAGACAGACAGGAATAGGGGTTCGACAGATATGTTGGTGAAGTTGGACACGAACAAAAAACGACATTAGGTTAAACTCAATATAAAGCTCAAGCTTAATAAAATAAATAAAATGTACGTAGGTGTTAACATAGTATTATAATTCACACGGTATATTTTAAACTTATGGCTGTCAGTCTACAAATGGTTTGCATTAGAAAATATGTGAAGTCATTCGCTGAGGGAGACTCACTTCAGCGTTGTATGGGCATTTGAGTCCCTGCTGCGGCCTAGTGTGTCCCTGCTGAGCCCTGGGGTAGCCTGGGTGTTGGGGCATCCTCTGGCCCTGAGGGGCCCCATTGACGGAAAACGAGCAGGACCCATCCCTGCCGGGGACGTGCCAGGGGGACCTCTGGGGCCCGGGTGTTGCATGAACTGTGTGTTGTAGCCCGCACCGCCACCCATCTGAAAAGTCCTCTAGGTTAGTGTGGGCATGTTATGGCGGGTGAGATAAAGGAAACAGAAGTCACTTTGATGTTCTCTGTTTTCCCTGGGTTACATGGTTATAATAACGTATAAATAAGGTCCATATTGAGCAGTGTTGCAAAGTCGAAGAACTTCCGTTTGTTGAAGATGACATAAGCCACTCACTCCTATAGCCAGCCGGGGGTGCAGTATCCACTCAGACCCACAGAGGCCACCATTTTGGTTTATTTTTCAGCACAATACATGGGTCTTGCAGGCAACTCCCATAAGGCGTATGTGTCTCAACCCCTGGCTTGCAGTCATCCTGAGACCACTGTAATTCTATAGCAGACAATATCCACTACAAAGTAGGATTAAGTTGCCCCTGGACGCTGATCTTGGGTCAACACTTGGGCTGGGCCGTGGCTATATTTATATCTGTCTGTCTGTCTTTCTGATGCTTCAGACCATCATTCATATGTGTTTCTACATAACACATCGGCACCCACCAATAGCAAACCCCAGGCCTATATTTGGACCAATAAGACCATAGATGTGCTTTGCAAAATGAACCTATAGGACAAGAAATATGATGATTCTTCATTGAACTACCTTGTGATCTAGCAGAGCCAAAAGTGTGCATAGGAAATAATAGTCACGGGTGACTATAAGACTGATGCCAACAATAAACATTCCAAACATGGAGCACAGCCACCTGTGGAGAGATAAATACCTCCTCCTTAATGGGAATCATCAACAACACTCTCTCTCACACACACACACAGAGGAGGAATGGGACCAGATAATGATCATTTTGCGCAAAAATAACAAGTTAGACAGAACCACTGGGCAAAAAATTGACCAGTACATCCAGCATTTCGGGCAGTCTGCCCCTGCACACACACATTCACACAGACACTAACACTGATTCACACAACCCCCATAGGCTTACATGAGAACTTATTTTCTGAGTGACTAGACTTTTATATATTGATAATTGATAGATAGGAACAAATAGAAGTAACCAGGAGAGGATCAACGAAAACCTACCTTCACGTTTTGTTAAATTGGTGCCAATAAGGTAAGAAATGCTTGCTGGTAGGAAAGCCATACCTACAAATCAAACGCAAAACACTGTCAAACAAAGGAAGGACTATTTAATCCATAGGATTTACTGGAAAGAAAAAAAACGTGACGCAAAAACGTACCAAGCAGTCATTTGGGAGAGCACATGGTCTGCATCATCCAGATGGGAAGTGTGGGCTCCAGAATGGCAACTCCCATGTTGGCGAAGCACAGAGAGCCTGAAACCAAAGCACCAAGGTCAGCTCACTTCTGTTTTACGACTATGCCTGCATCCCAAATGGCAATGTAATCCCTATTTAGTGCACTACTTCACCCATAAGGCCTGGTCAAAAGTAGTGCACTAACAGGGAATAGATTGACATTAGGGACATTTCCTCTGTGTTTAGCCTTACTCTTTGGTTTGTTATTCTGACAGTCAAGTCCCAGACTCACCTGCACAAATGAGAATGTAGGGGTCCTTCAGTAGGGTCAGCAAAGGAGTGCCATCTACACTCTGTAAGTTAATGTGAAATGTTAAGCCGGAGGAGACAGGAAAAATGTCTTGTTTTTTCTAGCGTGAGGGAGGAGACCTCTGAAATGTCAACATTATAAAATAAGACAACGTGTAATTTAATGCAATGGTGGCTTCTGTTCGGTGCATCTTAAACGACACTGATTGGTACACACTCTGGCTCAATCCGAATTTGTATTTCCGCGGTTCCTCACACCCTAGCTCCTCGCCTTCTAGTCTATAGTATTGGAAGAGAAGGTCCAAAGTCCCTCCCCAGGCCTTCTTCTCTAATGGTTTTGTGAAAGAGGTGGGAGATAGCATTTGAGGACTCAAGGAAAGATGAATTGAGATAAAGCCCCATTTTTTGATTTGATCAAGTCAGTTATGTTCATTTTGTGGCTGGGTTACATTTATTTTTTAAATCTTTTATCTTGAAAGAAAAGGTGAAAAGTATACTCACATCTGGTGAAATCTTTGATGGCAGAGATGTAACACTGTGTGTTTAGAGAGTCAGTCAGTTGGCATTAAGGAACATTCCTAGAATATACCTTGTCCTCTCCGAACAATACAAACAGCTTGCCTGTCTAAACTGTTCATTCTGACTGGTAGCCACAACAGATAATCTGGTAACACTTGACATTAGTGTTCTTATTACTGTGTATCATGTAATTACAGTGTAACAACAAGTATAGTAATTTCCCATATTACACTGTACCTAACCATAACCCTAACGTTGGCCTGACCCTAAGCCTAAGTAATGCAAAGTACATTATAAGTACAGACTTTACTGTACAAGTGTAATGATAATTGTTATTGCTCATTATTACACTGCACTGAGTAATTACAATACTTCTTACACTGTAATTACAGGAATAATTACACTGTAATAAGGTCACTGTAATGTAAAGTGTAACAGATAAACGGAAATACTGAAATACTGCCAGAAAGGCCAAGATCAAGAAAGGAGCAGTCTTCCCCACAAATGAATACATCACACTTCCAAATGGCGCTCCAACTGTCAAAGACATTTTCAAGAAAAAGTCCTTGATTATACATGTATTCCACATAATGATTTCACATTTGGCATGTGTTAGTGTAAGATACGTTTCGTCGTAACCATTTGCTATTTAGCAGATGCTTTTATCCAAAGCATCTTACAGTAGTAATGTGTGCATACGGTACAATTTCGTATGGGTGGCCACAGTGGTAATTGACCGCACAACTTACAAGTGCCATGCTCTACCAACTGAGCCACACAGGACCACCAGGATCTCCTTTCTCCTTTCTTAATCTAAGCCTTTCTGGCAGTATTTCACACCGTTACACTGTTGTCTCTAACTTCTTGCCCTTTGTGCTGTTGTCTGTGCCCAATAATGTTTGTACCACGTTTTGTGCTGCTACCGTGTTGTGTTGTCATGTGTCGCTGCCTTGCTATGTTGTTGTCTTAGGTCTCTCTGTATGTAGTGTTGTGTTGTCTCTCTTGTTGTAATGTGTGCTTTGTCCTATATTTATATTGTATTTTTTTAATTTTTTTTATCTCAGGCCCCCGTCCCGCCTTTTGCCTTTTGGTAATCTGTCATTGTAAATAAGACTTTGCCCTTAACTGATTTGCCTAGTTAAATAAAGGTCAAATAAAAAATAAAAAAGGGGAGTAACTTACCGAGAACCTCCACGGCCAGTCCACCCAGTGCGATCCCCATAGCTACGCCTCTCTCCTCATTACTTGTGTACACACTGGCCAACATTCCCAGTCTTACGGGAGAAGACATGCTTTTCACTTAGACGTTAAGATGCTCGGACAAAATGGTTCATATTCTATTACAACACTGGGGAGGTTTTTGTGAAACACAGGAGGAGAAAGAGGAACCAATTCCCTGAAGAGAGCGAGCAAAAAACAACAAGGCGCATGCACATGAGAAGGCAAACACTGACAACCACAGGACACAACCTCCGTTACCATGACTGCACTGTGGTAAGATAAAATCAAATCTAAAGATGACGCAATTGGAGTTGTGAAACAGTCATGGTATGTATATTAGAGATTACTACCTCAATTATATCTCATTATCAACTGTGTGTAACAAGTTAGAAGTGTGTGTCAGTGTCAGGCACGCATACTTATTGTTGAAACAAACATGATGATAAAGACAGCAAACATTGGTATGTGATGTCCAACTCTTGAGGGAAAAGATAAGGATAAGATTAGAACCAGTGTGTATTGTATTTAATCATTTTCAATAAATGCAAAGTTGAACACTGTCCTAGCTAGCTGTGATTTTGTCACACACACAAAAACACTTGCTGTGAAGCCAGAACATGAACCTGTTGGTCAGGGGACCCACGAAGGGATTGATCAGAAGCTGCACCAGAGCCTTGGAGGCAAAGAGGAGTCCCACACGAACATTCTCCTTGTCCAAGAAGGCACTGTCCTCCTGGCATGTGCTGCCTTTCACCTGGCTGGAGTTTCTGGAGATGTTGAAGAGGAGGGCCTCAGACAGGTTGCTCTCAGAGCAGCTGATGCTGTAGGAAGTGTTGTCGTATAAGGAGTGGACTGAGGTCAATGTGAAGCCCTCCTCAGAGAGCCTCTGCATGCTGGATGAAGGTGTCCTGTGTAGGGGGATCCAGGGCATGTAAAAACGTTGGGATGATGGGCACTGCGAGAGAGGAGAGACGACACATTTGGGTTTGTGGGAGACTGTGCATTTAAAAGGCAGGCGAAAGGAAAGGAGGGAACCCTTTTGTCTCAGTGCCGGGGAGGCACAGTGGATCTACTCCATGAGGGGGAATGTGGTCGCGCTGCTCTCTGTCAACCCAAGTTATTCTCTGTGGGGTCTAGATGTCAGGCCAGTTAAAGGCAAATGCTATGGTCACGCTAGCTGCATTGTTGGCCCTGCAGCTAAATATTAAAATGGGTGACGTGCCTTTTTCAATACAAATATCACTATCCAATCTAAGGTACACAACTACATGCACATTTTAAAGTGTGTGTATGTGTGTACGTGTGTGTGTGTGTGTGTGTGAGTTGTCTGGACTCACCGACAACAGTAAGCAGCATGTTATCCAGTAGCAGGGCAACACACACGACCACCAGCACCAGTCTGGAGGAGCTTCTGCTCTGTCGTAGCAACTCTCGCGCCCACACCAAGGGGTTGAACAGCGACATAGCTCTCCACGTTCCCTGGGACAATAGCTACAGAACAGTTCCCTTTTTTTGGATAAGAAACAGATATGTTGATATTTAAAACATATTTGAAAATATTAACATTTGATTACCAATTTAGTCACAAGGTCTCCACTGTGTCTGTATTATCGTTACACCACTACATTTGAGTTTGTCCTAAACTAACTACACACAAACTACACTCTTAGAAAAAAGGGTTCCAAAAGGGTTATTTGGCTGTCCCCATAGGAGCATGCTTTTTGGTTCCAGGTAGAACCATTTTGGGTTCCATTTTGGGTTCCCTCTGTGGAAAGGTTTTTTACATGGAACCAAAAAAAGTTCTACCTAGAACCAAAAAGGGTTATTAAAATGGTTTTCCTATGGGGACAGCTGAAGAACCCTTTTAGGTTCTAGATTGCACATTTTTTTCTAAGAGTGCTGTCGTAATGTTGTATTGATTAATGTGACGACTGCTGCTCATTGAATGATTAACGGTTAATTACGTGATGAAATGAATCAGGTAATTATTAACTCATTAACCTGGTGCACAATGGGAGGGTTTTGGCTTTATTGAGTTTCTACTTTCCAAATTAACTCAAAGAATATCAGAATATCGATTTTACAACAGTTGCTAATTAATTAATTTCCTTTACAGTCTCATTCTGAACGTCGCATAATTCGGGAATTCGCGAGTCTCACTAATTCGCGAGTCTCACTAAATAAGTCAATACCACACCAATTGAGTTGATCATTTATTTACTAACAAGCTAAAATGATAATATAAGATACATAAACACACAGTCTAGGCTATTGATTAGAACTTAGTACAATGAAACAGGTTCCTAGCAGGCCAACACAATATGACACGTGTTACAAAATGTGGATTTCAAAAGAGAGAGAGAGTGTGCACGAGAGAAAACCGCACTTGGGTACAGTTGTCAACGATGCTTATTTGAACCCTAACCTTGCCCCGAACTGCCGCTCTAATGGGTCAGAATATAATGATGTAATTCAGTTTTGAACGTCTCTGATGGGGTGCCTCTTCGTGGACCGCGTTCTGACTTCTCTGATGACAGCACACCTTCGGTTGCCAGGTGTAACTCTCTGTTTGTCCTCACGATGTCAGTGTCCTTACTCTTAGTGGAATGTTTCCTCGTCCTTGCTCTGAAAAGGGTTCTTCAGAGGACGGCTAATCAGCCGTGGAGATGGTTCCAGTGTGGGAATGAAAGTAGTTGAGACACACGATTCCTTGGAGAGTGGTGACCCGGTGGTCCTGCTTGAATTCACCCTCTTAGACACAGTTACTCATCCGTAGCATAGATTGTAAAAAGGTTTTGTTGGTCAATTTCTTCAACAGATGATCAGGTCTGTATAATTATCAAACATACATTAGTAATGGAAAGGAAACACAGACTCTTTGTTTAAGTATTAGAATACTCCTATAGTAATACAATTGTATGCAGAAGTTGGTACAGAGTACAGTACATAATAGCTCTCCCCAGGTTGTGCAAAATGTCTAAGACATCCTGTAACTCATAGAGCCTCTCTCCCAGTCCTCCTTGCGTGAGTTTCCCTGACAACAACATTTTAATAAATCTAACCTCCCCCTGATAGCAGCAACCATCTTATCAGCAATTAAAAGCTCAGAAGTGGGTTGACAGAAACTTGACCTTCCATCACAAGTATAGAGTCATAACAAGGTGAACGAGTCCAAGCATCTTCTGACAGGTGGCTGTTTTCATCAGGCTTGCGGCAGCCTTGTCTTTTCAGAACCTCAGATAACCATGGTGGGTCCCAGACAGGAGGAGTATGAACGTACTGTAGGCGGTTTCAGTCTTCTGATAGTGTCTGAAGGGCACAACACTCGAAACAGGTTTTAACACACACACACACAGAGTTTATCATAGCACAATATATTAACCCTTTAAAAGGTATGAGGCCTTGGTTTAACCCTCTTCAGGTTCCTTTGTCTTCTTCAACCTTGTGTTGAATTTTAGGTATGCAACTAATTCGGACATTGGCTGGAGCTTGTGGTTGCTTAGTCTGCTATATTAGCTCTGAACTCATGTGTTTTATACCCTCGGGTCAGAAATTGGCGTTTCCACCTTTAGGGCAAGTTCTCTGGTCGTAACTAGCTACGATGCAAGGTCTGGATTTTACTCAGATCCAATTTAGACAACTAACTTCACATTACATCTTTACAAATACATTCTCTTTGATCTGGACATTTTCCACACAACGTACAGTATGCAAACCTCAAGTACATGAGTGTGAAAACTCTTCAAGTTATAATGTTTTCGTTATAACGTCGTCATTTAACTTTTAATAACATAACAAAAATGACACTCATATCATTTCATATTCCATCTATTGCCACGAAACATATTGTCCCAAAGTCCATTTATTACATGTTACTATTCAGAGGTAGATTCTCCATAGGCCCATCATACATTCCATCCCTCCATACTGAGAGGACAAAGGGGATTTTGTCTGCTGCCTTAAGATTTACAATGGGTGGGAGGTGTAATGAAACCCCCCACCTCCATAACTCTCTATCTCTCTCCCGCTGGTGGGTGTGAGAGATATCGCTGTAGGATTATGGTCTACGGTAACCTGACCCGAACAGGCCAGTCATGACAGTGTACATCAGGTTTACTCTTTTCATCTCAAAATATAAAACTGCAATAGTAACTGATCTGAAGGGGTCTCATCTCTCTGTGTGTATTACCTCTAATGTTACCTTTCCCTGACCTGCAGCTACCACTAATGCACCATCCGTTTCAATTTAATAAGCTGGGATGCCCAGCCAGGGCTACTTTAATTGTGGTAGCTAATGGAGTGAGCTGGTGGCTGCTGCCTGGATGGTCAGGCATGGTATTTCTGGAGAGACATTTGGCTCTGAGGATGGTGTTTTTGTCTCTCAGCAATAGGATTAGACTTCCTCCAGGGCCCTCTCAGAGCCCTGCCTGCTGTGTTCTGTTCTGATCAAGGTCAAGTGTAGCCTGCTTGCCTGCTGTGGTGCTCAACTGTAAATAAGGACTGGTCCATATTTCAAACATACGTTTGATCGCACAGCTCCGTCCTTTCTCCTTACAGAACATGCTAGTCAACAACAAGTGTCCGCTCCCTCTCTCCAGCGCTTGGCGTCGCCACCGGCCCTGGCAACAATCATTACGCACACCTGGTCATCATTATCTCCTTGATTACTCACCCTTTATTTAGCCCTCAGTTGACAGCAGTTACTAGGTAGTATTGTTTTCTCTCACGTTCTGTACGCTTCTCACATTTTGTCAATCTGCTTCGATTCATTATTAAACTCACCTTCTGCACCTGCCCCTGACTCCCAGCATATTACGTTACACCAATCTGCTATGAAAATCACAATACTTTCCAGTAATAGAGGTGAATATGCATTAAGTTGATCATTTCTGAACATCAGGTTTGCATATAGCTTACTCTTACCTTCAGGCATTATTATGACGCATCATATATCCTTTGGTTACCATGCATAACTGGTGGGAACAAAGCAATGGGTAACATTACAATTCAGGTTTGAGTCATATTCCATTCATTATTTGGAGTGCTTTAATGATTACAGAACAAACTAAAATGAACATTTATACGATTGATTAGCCTCACCCTTCATCAATTTTAATTAGGCCTATAGAAAAGTATCGAGCATCCCTAGAGTCCAACATTTTTTGTTTACTTTTTAGTGATGTCCAATTGGTAGTTAGTCTTGTCCCATCTCTGCAACTCCAGTATGGACTTGGGAGAGGCAAAGGTCGAGAGCCATGCATCCCCCCAAGCATGACCCTGCAAAGTTGCACTGCTTCTTGACACACTGCTTGCTTAACCCAGAAGCCAGCCACACCAATGTGTCAGAGGAAACACAGTACAACTGGTGACCGTGTCAGCGTGCATGTGCCCGGCCCACCACAGGAGTAGCTAGAGTGCAATGGGACAAGGACATCCCGGCCAGCCAAACCCTCCCCTAACCCGGACGACGCCGGGCCAATTGTGCGTCGCCTCATGGATCTCACGGGCGCAGCTGGCTGCGACACCGCCCGGGATCAAACCCGGATCTGTAGTGGCGCCTCAAGCAATACAGTGCCTTAGAGTGTTGCGCCACTCGGGAGGCCTAGAGTGCAATTTGACCTGAGCCAAGACATCTTACCTTCAGATGCATCCTGCAGATCCACAATGGGTACAAGTGGTCAACTCACCCTCCTGTTGCTCTATTTAAGTCCTGCTGTAACCTTTTTTCATAAGTTAGTCACTCTATGTCTTACCCCTCACACAAGACACAGCCACCTCACAAACACACACATACACACTCCCTGGCCTGAGCTCGCTCTGCGTCATAAGGGGAAACAATTATCTACATCTGCTGCTCTTTATTGAGAGGGGTGAGGGGCTGTATAACCCGAGGCTGGTGTTGTTCGCAATAAGCTTTATCTGCCATCTCACCCAAATGGACCCTTTTCAAACTGTGGAGCAACCTTTTCAGCAGGCCTGTTTACATTTCATCTTTGTCCAATGGGCTCTGTCAACAGGTGCCTGTTGTGCCAGCGTACCAGGAGGAGAGTCTTGTAAACTGTTAACAAAAGGCAGCACATCCACTTCTCACTGTGTACACCTCCGAACCTGCTGCTGGGAAACCTGGAGCCCCTGTTTGTTCACTGCTTGACATGCAAATGTAATATTTTCAAATGGTAAAATTGGTCCAATCAAAACATGTCGGATTTTATGAATTATGAAATCCACACTCCCCTCTAAAAGTACCATGTGAATCTAAGAGGGATAACTCCTCTATACCTTGAATTATTTGCTTTGTATAAATGATAGTCATGTACTGTTACTATATTTCTGTCAGCTTGAAATGTACTTACTACTAGTCGAATTAGTGGTGTGAAGGCTTTTATTGGAGTAGGGAGTACAGGCCCCTCTCTATATTTTCCACTTATGTTTTGATAGCTGAAATTCACCTGGAACTGAGCAGGTGCCATCTCCTACTAGCTCGAGGGTAGGTTTTTAAAAAGGCAGACCTGAATCAAACAGCCTGGACCAATGCATGTTCACTCTCCCTGTGTGCACATGTATACACATCATGTAAAGAGAGAGAAAGAGACAAATAAAAATCTAATTGTATTATTCAGAATACAGCATGTGTAGACTTTAACGGAAAATGCTTGCTTACAAGCCTTTCCCAACAAAGTAGAGTTTTAAAAAAACAAGGCAACAGTAAACAACATCAGTAAATGCATGAGAATAGAGACCGATGTACTGAATTTCATGACTTTAGGCTAAGTGGGGTGAGGGGCATGACATTTAAAAGTTTGCATCTTCAATCACTCATTATAGCGCCTCGTTATAGCGCCTCCATCTGGCCAATCAGTGTAATTTTGTAAATGCCGCATTACTATTGCAAAATGCAGCATTCACCCTAGTTGAATCAAAATCGGTGCCTGTGCTAACGGAGATATCACATGTGATGCATGTACTAACAAACTAACATACTAATGGACGGAGACAGATAAACAGTCCCCTCCCCAATTTATTGTGAGGGAAAATAAGATAAGAAAAAAGTCTAATAGTAACTAACACAAGAGGAACAAAAATGAAGCTGTATACAGGGAGTACCAGTGCCATATCACTGTGCAGAATACTAGGTATTTGAGGTAAATATGTACATAAAGGTTGGGTAAAGTGACTAGGCATCAGGATAGATAATAATAAGGTATTTGAGGTGGATATGTACATGAAGACAAGGTAAAATAACTAGGCATCAGGATAGATAATAATATGAGTAAAATAAAGAGCAGCATATGATTGTGAAAGTGTGTGTGTGTGTGTGTGTGTGTGCGCGCATGCATGCATGCATGCATGTGTATGGCATGGGTATGCATGTGTGTTATGTGTGTGTGCATATGTAGTGTATGTGAATGTGTGTGGGTTTGTGTGAGAGTGTCAGTGTAATGTGTGTGAGTGAGTGTATATACAGTGCATTCGGAAAGGGAAGACCTCCATAAAATGGACAAAAATGAATGGCTACTTATTGGCAGTGGACGATCCATATACACAATAGCAAATACCACTCAATTGGGTGGCAATTGGTCAAAAACATATTGCAAGTGGAATATGTCAAATGCCGGGTGAAATATACAAAAAATCACAAAGGGGGCGAGTGCGCTCCACTATAAGATTCTATATGGGAAATAATCAGAAAGTCAGGACTCAAGGGTGAAATCTTCAAAAATCTATTTTTTTTGTTGTCAATTATACATATGTAGGAAGCGTATGTATATAGATTTGTCTTATTTTATGTGAGTTTGTCCATAAGGCCTATGTTTTTTCCATTTGCCATATATGATCAAAGGAAGTTGGCTTCTGAACCCAAAAGTCAGTTAACCATGTTCAAATGGCATATATAAGTATTGCTTGAGGGTAGGGGGCTATACTGGTCTGTACCTGGAGGGCATGGGGCTATACTGGTCTGTACCTGGAGGGTAGGGGGCTATACTGGTCTATATCTGGAGGGTAGGGGGCTATACCTGGAGGGTAGGGGGCTATACTGGTCTGTACCTGGAAGATATGGGGTTATACTGGTCCCTTATGTAGGAAAGTATTCAGACTCCTTGACTTCTTCCACATTTTGTTACGTTACAGCCTTATTCTAAAATGGATAAAATTGTTTCCCCCCCTCATCTACACACAATGTCCTATAATGACAAAGCAAAAACAGTTTTTTAGAAATGTTATCTAATTTATAAAAATTCTAAAACAGATATATCACAGTTGTATAACTATTCAGACCCTTTACTCAGTACTTTGTTGAAGCACCTGTGATGGAAAAAGTTTTGGGGTGCTTTTCTAATAACCATTTCTGTGTTCATGCAGGTGACTGATTGAACGTGCCTGGGAGGAATCCTCACTATCAGTATCTGCAATTTTGGCAGAAAACGAAACGGATATCTCAGTTTCAAGGTCTCAGCTTGGTGAGAAGAAGCCTCATGAGGTATTGCTCGGTCACACGCATGAACCAAACGTTAATTAATTATGAATTAATTATGAATAAGGAATAAGCTAAATCATGCAAATATAACTTGTCTTTGTAAGCAGTATATAAGAGAACTAAAAGGGACTGCCCCGGCGGAGCTCACTTCAGACCGATGCTATATGCATCTAAGTTTAATTGTGACCTGTCCAGCTTGCTGTTAATATAGAATGATTCATTTAAGATTGACTTCAAGTATCCCCTGTGTAGAATTTCCACAGCACACCTTTGGCAGCGATTACAGCCTGGAGTCAGGCAGAGTGAACAGTCTATGTCTTGGGTGGCTGAAGTTGTTGATCATTTTTCAGGCCTTCCTCCGACATGGCCTGATATAGAGGTCCATGATGGCATGGAACTCGGCCCAAGTGATGTACTGGGCTGTCTGCATCCCCCTCTGTAGTGCTTTGAGGTGAAGGGCGGTGCATTTGCCATACCAAGCGGTGATGCAGTGAAGATGCTCTTGATGGTGCAGCTGTATACATTTTTGAGGATCCAAGGGCCCATGCCAAATCTTTTCAGACTCCTGAGGTGGAAGAGGCGCTATTGTGCCCTCTTCACAACTGTTCGGCTATGTGTGGACCATGTTAAGTCCTTAGTGATGTGGACACCAAGGAACTTCAATCTCTCAACCCACTCCACTCCAGCTCTGTTGATGTGGAAGGGGGCGTGCTCTTCTTTCTTTTTCCTGCAGTTCAGAATTAGCTCTTTGGTCTTACTGATATTGAGCGAGAGGCTGTTGTCCTGGCACCACACTGACAAGTTGAATCGTGTCATCAGAAAAGTATGTGGTTGAACGCAGAGGAGTAGTCTACAAACATCATTCTTAAACAGTTATATCCCCTCTTTTCCAGGTGGGAGAAAGCAGGGTGAAGTGCAATTGAGATTGCATCATCTGTGGATCTGTTGGTGCGGTATGCGAATTGGAGTGGGTCCAGTGTTTCTGGCATGATGGTGTTGATGTGTTTTATGACCAGCCTTTCAAAGCACTTCATAATTACAGATGTGATTGCTATGGGACGATAGTCATTTAGGCAGGTTACCTTGGAGTTCCTGTGAACAGGGACAATGGTGATCAGCATGAAACATGTTGGGATTATAGACTGGGAGAGATTGAAAATGTCCATGAAGTCGCTTGCCAGCTGGTCTGCGCATGTTCTGAGAACGGGCCCTGGTATTCCATCTGCAGCCTTGCAAGTGTTAACCTATTTAAAAGTTTTACTCACATCAGCCACGGAGAGCGAAATCACACAATCGTCCGGAACAAAAGAGGCTTTCATGCAAGACTCAGTGTTGTTTTTCCTCAAATCGAGAATGAAAGGCATTTAGCTTGTTTGTGAGTTCTGCATCACTGGGCATCTCACAGCTGGGTTTTGCACATCCAACTAGCATTGGAGCCTGCGTAATTGTATTCCACCTTCCATCTATATTGAGAGAGAGCATGTTTGGAATGGTACAATCAGGGTAATGGTCTTATGATATGGAAAGCCAGCACAGAAGAAAAATCAATCCTTGCAGAGAAGCACAAGAACTTGAACTTAACTTAGTTTTCCCAAATTAGCTACCTGGCCCGCCACAGGGGTCGCTATCAACGTTTCCCTTTACAGTGGGAATTGTCATCGAATTAGCTCAATATTAGCCACATTCAATGAAACATACCAAAACTAACTTTGCAAGAGATTTTGTTGCAGGTAGAGCGCATACCCATACTCTACACAGACAAGTGCGCCATAACCAATCAGAGCTGCAGTAGGCATATATGCAAATAGGCCATTGCCATATATGGATTTGTGCCACTGGACTGTTTTACAGCATGAGCAGTTGTGATTATTATGCGCTTGATTTGAGATCAAAGGGAGAGCTGCATGTAGTCATGTGTGCACATTTGTTCATATTCCTAGTTAATGAGTTATTAGCCCAGTGGTAGATCATTTATAGTCAGCAATGGGGGAGTGGGAATACTAATACTAATTCCTTTCATTTTGTAAAGTGGTTTCTTGCATCAAACAACATAACAAAATGTCCAGTCACCTCCTTGTCTGAAGGATAAGTGGATAAATAAAGTTCATGTGAAGGCCTGCATGTGTTTTTCAAAAGTCTCATGGAATGTCGGCCTACATTGAGCACTAAATTGGCTATTACTGTAGGCTGAATGATAGAACCGCTATTTCCTTGTTAACATGTTATGCAATTCTTTTTTTCCGTAGTTTTTTAACTGTAAGCCACTCTGGTAGGCCTACATTATGATCAAATAGCAACAGTAGCCTACTTGGTCACTGTTAAAACAATAAATGAAAGCGGGTACAGCCTCAGTGTTCTCAGTAAACTCATGCTAGAAGGTGCACAGACATTTAACAAGGTTTAAGTTTGCTCTCAGCAGATCTGACATTTTCTCAGTGCCAAAAGATATTAGAGGGAACATGGCTCCCGTATCCCATTATATTAGGCTACATGTATTCCTGGGCTATATCAGCCGATAGGCTAGACGGAGTTGGAGATACTTGCACTTTAGCTACGTTTAATAGCCTACCCTTTAGGAGTGGGACGATAACTGCTTTTCCGGCCATGCATAGGTTATCGCCTACTCTATTTAGCTGAGACCACATGAGCACCTGATCTCTCACGTATGGCTACTGAACACAGATCAGCAAGAATGATAAGAGCGGACACTTGCACTTTCTCTTGAGCTATGTTTTGTATATAGGATCAGGGGCGGAGCCAGAGGGGTGCCCGGGGTGGCACTGGACCCCCCTGACATCTGATTGGCCACACCGGGTGTCACCTCAAAATGTAATTTGCTACTGGATGTTTGATGCTGATTTACATCTAGTTTCACCTCTTGTTGAAAGAAGCATTTATTTTGACGTTTTCAAATTCGAAGACAAGGAAGAGAGAATATTAACGTTGTTTGCAAGATACAGAAGAATAAGAATACGACGAACAGACAGAAGAAGATAGAATATTTACACAGGCTCTTTTCGCGATTGGCGAAAGCATCATATTTGAAGTACGTTTTAAGGTTTAGCATCGGGTTTAGGTTTCCTGAACAACTTTTATGAAAGTTGAGTCTTTGTGTAAGTTAACGTTAGACCTTTGATAAGAGAGACCGGCTCCCAATTTAGCCTAACATTATGTTTACATCTGTGCTAGTTATACACGCATATACAGTGCAGTGTCGTAAGTTACAGTATATGAATGTTTAGCTAATGTGGGGTAACTAGTAGGCTACAGCTGTCAGTGTTCAGCAAGTTAACATTCAGCTATTTAAATTCCATGAACTCAGTTAGATTTTGGTGCTTGAACTCAAAATGAACAATTGTTATTATCAATCTGTTAACGTTACTCAAAAGATTACCACAATTTGCAGATAGCCTGTTTGCTATCGTAAAGGTGTAAGAAGTTATAGCTAGCTAAGTTATACTGCAGAGTAGGGCTAGCCATGATCTAACTAGTAACTTAGGCTGGTAGCTGATTTTAAGGTACAGTTGTGATAATGGGGATTTGTAATTAAGATTGAGATTGGACTAAAATGTGGGTAATTGGATGCTTAGATGTAACCATAGACTGTCTTATTTTTTGCATAGGATCAATCAAACATGAAAAGGAAGGGATAGATATCAGACTTCTTTTTAAAGAAGCACAAACAGGTAGATCAGGTGCAAAAGGACCCCAGCCCTTGCATCACCACCGGACCCCAGAGCAGCTCTCTCTACCTGAGGCTAGTCAGAGTCAGTGTGGTCAGACTTCACAAGGACCCAGTCTACCACCACTAATGGTTGGATTCATGTGTGCTCTTGCTTTGATGGCTGTGGCATTTTTATTTTGATTATACACTAATGGTTTTTGTGTTATTTTAATGTAATAGATATATCAAGGGATGACACAGAGACCTCTGGCTCTTAGCAAGATAGTGAGCCAGAGCTGCCAGGAGATGTCATCGAGCCCTTCCCTCTAAATTACACATTTTATTTAGCAGCTGTTAGTATCTAATTGTCATGTATTGTCATGTTGTGTCTTTCTGTCCTTTCCTTTCACCCTGTCTCCCTCTGCTGGTCGTATTAGGTTACCTTTTCTCCCCCGCTTTCCCCCAGCTGTTCCTTGTCTCCTCTGACTACCCATTCACCCCGTTTCCCACCTGTTCCCTTTTTCCCTCTGATTAGGTCCCTATATCTCTCTCTGTTTTTGTTCCTGTCCTTGTCGGATTCTTGTTTGTTGTGTTTCATGCCTGAACCAGACTATCGTCATGTTTGCTGTAACCTTGTCCTGTCCTGTCGGAATCTGCCGGTCTATCTGAGCCTACCTATGTTTGGTTATTAAAGAAGCTCTGTTTAAGTTAATTCGCTTTTGGGTCCTCATTCACTCACCGTAACAGAAGAATCCGACCAAGAATGGACCCAGCGACTTCGGATCCTCTCCACTCAGCCGTCGGGATCCAGGGAGCGATGCTAGGCAGACACGAGCAGGAATTGTCTGCTGCTCGACATGCCGTTGAGACCCTGGCCACCCAAGTCTCCAACCTCACAGAACAGGTTCACCATCTCCGCCTCGATCCACCGGCCACTTCCAGGGCTTTCGAATCTCCGGAGCCCAGAATCAATAACCCGCCGTGTTACTCTGGGGAGCCCACTGAATGCCGCTCGTTCCTCACCCAGTGTGATATTGTGTTTTCTCTCCAGCCCAACACTTACGCCAGGAGCACTGCTCGTGTCGCCTACGTCATATCTCTCCTTACTGGACGGGCTCGTGAGTGGGGCACGGCAATCTGGGAGGCAAGGGCTGAGTGTACTAACCAGTATCAGGACTTTAAGGAGGAGATGATACGGGTTTTTGATCGATCTGTTTTTGGGGAGGAGGCTTCCAGGGCCCTGTCTTCCCTATGTCAAGGCAATCGATCCATAACAGACTACTCTATTGAGTTTCGCACTCTTGCTGTCTCCAGTGGCTGGAACGAGCCGGCCTTGCTCGCTCGTCTTCTGGAGGGTCTCCGCGCAGAGGTAAAGGATGAGATTCTCTCCCGGGAGGTTCCTTCCAGCGTGGATTCCTTGATTGAACTCGCTATTCGCATTGAGCGACGGGTTGATCTTCGTCACCGAGCTCGTGGAAAGGAGCTCGCACTCTCCGTCGCCCCCCTCTCCGCATCACTACCATCTTCCTCTGCCGGCTCGGGAGCTGAGCCTATGCAGCTGGGAGGTATCCGCATCTCGACTAAGGAGAGGGAACGGAGAATCACCAACCGCCTCTGTCTCTATTGCGGTTCTGCTGGTCATTTTGTCACTTCATGTCCAGTAAAAGCCAGAGCTCATCAGTAAGCGGAGGGCTACTGGTGAGCGCTACTACTCCTGTCTCTCCTTCAAGATCCTGCACTACCTTGTCGGTCCATCTACGCTGGACCGGTTCATCAGCTTCCTGCAGTGCCTTAATAGACTCTGGGGCGGAGGGCTGTTTTATGGACGAGACCTGGGCTCGGGAACATGACATTCCTCTCAGACAGTTAAGGGAGTCCACGGCCTTGTTCGCCCTGGATGGTAGTCCTCTCCCCAGGATTCAGCGTGAGACGCTACCTTTAACCCTCACTGTTTCTGGTAATCATAGCGAAACCATTTCTTTTTTAATTTTTCGTTCACCTTTTACACCTGTTGTTTTGGGCCATCCCTGGCTAGTTTGTCATAATCCTTCCATTAATTGGTCTAGTAATTCTATCCTCTCCTGGAACGTCTCTTGTCATGTGAAATGTTTAATGTCTGCTATCCCTCCTGTTTCCTCTGTCTCTTCTTCACAGGAGGAGCCTGGTGATTTGACAGGGGTGCCGGAGGAATATCACGATCTGCGCACGGTGTTCAGTCGGTCCAGGGCCACCTCTCTTCCTCCACACCGGTCGTATGATTGTAGTATTGATCTCCTTCCGGGAACCACTCCCCCCCGGGGTAGACTATACTCTCTGTCGGCTCCCGAACGTAAGGCTCTCGAGGATTATTTGTCTGTAGCTCTTGACGCCGGTACCATAGTCCCCTCCTCCTCTCCCGCCGGAGCGGGGTTTTTTTTTGTCAAGAAGAAGGACGGGTCTCTGCGCCCCTGCATAGATTATCGAGGGCTGAATGACATAACAGTGAAGAATCGTTATCCGCTTCCTCTTATGTCTTCAGCCTTCGAGATCCTGCAGGGAGCCAGGTTTTTCACTAAGTTGGACCTTCGTAACGCTTACCATCTCGTGCGCATCAGGGAGGGGGACGAGTGGAAGACGGCGTTTAACACTCCGTTAGGGCACTTTGAATACCGGGTTCTTCCTTTCGGCCTCGCTAACGCTCCAGCTGTCTTTCAGGCATTAGTCAATGATGTCCTGAGAGACATGCTGAACATCTTTGTTTTCGTTTACCTTGACGATATCCTGATTTTTTCACCGTCACTCCAGATTCATGTTCAGCACGTTCGACGTGTCCTCCAGCGCCTTTTAGAGAATTGTCTTTTTGTGAAGGCTGAGAAGTGCACTTTTCATGCCTCCTCCGTCACATTTCTCGGTTCTGTTATTTCCGCTGAAGGCATTAAGATGGATCCCGCTAAGGTCCAAGCTGTCATTGATTGGCCCGCCCCTAAGTCACGCATCGAGCTGCAGCGCTTTCTCGGCTTCGCGAACTTCTATCGTCGTGTCATCCGTAATTTCGGTCAGGTGGCAGCTCTTCTCACAGCCCTTACTTCTGTCAAGACGTGCTTTAAGTGGTCCGTTTCCGCCCAGGGAGCTTTTGATCTCCTCAAGAATCGTTTTACATCCGCTCCTATCCTTGTTACACCTGACGTCTCTAGACAGTTCGTTGTCGAGGTTGACGCGTCAGAGGTGGGCGTGGGAGCCATTCTTTCTCAGCGCTCCCTCTCTGACGACAAGGTCCACCCATGCGCGTATTTTTCTCATCGCCTGTCGCCGTCGGAACGTAACTATGATGTGGGAAACCGCGAACTGCTCGCCATCCGGTTAGCCCTAGGCGAATGGCGACAGTGGTTGGAGGGGGCGACCGTTCCTTTTGTCGTTTGGACTGACCATAGGAACCTTGAGTACATCCGTTCTGCCAAACGACTTAATGCGCGTCAGGCGCGTTGGGCGCTGTTTTTCGCTCGTTTCGAGTTCGTGATTTCTTATCGTCCGGGCTCTAAGAACACCAAGCCTGATGCTTTATCTCGTCTCTTCAGTTCTTCAGTAGCCTCCACTGACCCCGAGGGGATTCTCCCTGAGGGGCGTGTTGTCGGGTTGACTGTCTGGGGAATTGAGAGGCAGGTAAAGCAAGCGCTCACTCACACTCCGTCGCCGCGCGCTTGTCCTAGGAACCTTCTTTTCGTTCCCGTTCCTACTCGTCTGGCCGTTCTTCAGTGGGCTCACTCTGCCAAGTTAGCCGGCCACCCTGGCGTTCGGGGTACGCTTGCTTCCATTCGCCAGCGTTTTTGGTGGCCCACCCGGGAGCATGACACGCGTCGTTTCGTGGCTGCTTGTTCGGTCTGCGCGCAGACTAAGTCCGGTAACTCCCCTCCTGCCGGCCGTCTCAGGCCGCTTCCCATTCCCTCTCGACCGTGGTCTCACATCGCCTTAGATTTTGTCACCGGACTGCCTTCGTCAGCGGGGAAGACTGTTATTCTTACGGTTGTCGATAGGTTCTCTAAGGCGGCTCATTTCATTCCCCTTGCTAAGCTTCCTTCTGCTAAAGAGACGGCACAAATCATCATCGAGAATGTTTTCAGAATTCATGGCCTTCCGTCAGACGTCGTTTCGGACAGAGGTCCGCAATTCACGTCTCAATTTTGGAGGGAGTTTTGCCGTTTGATTGGGGCTTCCGTCAGTCTCTCTTCCGGCTTTCACCCCCAGTCTAACGGTCAAGCAGAACGGGCCAATCAGACTATTGGTCGCATCTTACGCAGTCTTTCTTTTCGCAACCCTGCGTCTTGGTCAGAACAGCTCCCCTGGGCAGAATACGCCCACAACTCGCTTCCTTCGTCTGCGACCGGGCTATCTCCTTTTCAGAGTAGCCTCGGGTACCAGCCTCCGCTGTTCTCATCTCAGTTCGCCGAGTCCAGCGTCCCCTCCGCTCAGGCTTTTGTCCAACGTTGCGAGCGCACCTGGAAGAGGGTCAGGTCTGCACTTTGCCGTTATAGGACGCAGACTGTGAGGGCTGCTAATAAGCGTAGAACTAAGAGTCCTAGATATTGTCGCGGTCAGAGAGTTTGGCTCTCCACTCAGAACCTTCCCCTTAAGACGGCTTCTCGCAAGTTGACCCCGCGGTTCATTGGTCCGTTCCGTATTTCTCGGGTCATTAATCCTGTCGCAGTTCGACTTCTTCTTCCGCGATACCTTCGTCGCGTCCACCCGGTCTTCCATGTCTCCTGTATCAAGCCCGTTCTTCGCGCCCCCGCTCGTCTCCCCCCCCCCCCCCATCCTTGTCGAGGGCGCACCCATCTACAGGGTCCGCAGGATTTTGGACATGCGTCCTCGGGGCCGTGGTCACCAGTACCTCGTAGATTGGGAGGGGTACGGTCCTGAGGAGAGGAGTTGGGTTCCCTCTCGGGACGTGCTGGACCGTGCGCTGATCGAGGATTTCCTCCGTTGCCGCCAGGTTTCCTCCTCGAGTGCGCCAGGAGGCGCTCGGTGAGTGGGGGGGTACTGTCATGTATTGTCATGTTGTGTCTTTCTGTCCTTTCCTTTCACCCTGTCTCCCTCTGCTGGTCGTATTAGGTTACCTTTTCTCCCCCGCTTTCCCCCAGCTGTTCCTTGTCTCCTCTGACTACCCATTCACCCCGTTTCCCACCTGTTCCCTTTTTCCCTCTGATTAGGTCCCTATATCTCTCTCTGTTTTTGTTCCTGTCCTTGTCGGATTCTTGTTTGTTGTGTTTCATGCCTGAACCAGACTATCGTCATGTTTGCTGTAACCTTGTCCTGTCCTGTCGGAATCTGCCGGTCTATCTGAGCCTACCTATGTTTGGTTATTAAAGAAGCTCTGTTTAAGTTAATTCGCTTTTGGGTCCTCATTCACTCACCGTAACACTAATCTTGTGGATCCCTTAATTAGACATTTCCATGGACATAAGACACATTATTTAACGCGCATTTCAGACATTTCAAGATCCAGAGAAGAGGGTCCTGTACAGCCGTGTTTGAAAACATTTCCCAGAACTCAGCATGGTACTAGGTAAAGGGCTTTCAACAGCTCCTGTTATAAGGACAATTCAGGGCTTGAATATTCTGTAAATCAAGATTCAACTTATTGTTTCGCCTGTAGGCATTTTTCTCTACACAATACACCTAAATCTGCCTTCACATTACAGTCAGGTTTTTGTAACTGGAAAAAGGCTCTGTTTAACGATTCTGGGTTTAAGCTCCATTCGAAGGCAGAGCATCATATCAATGCTATGTATGCTTGGAATCAGCATAAAAGGGCTATTGACAGCAACTCATCAATGTTAGATGTCATAAATGACGACCGGGAAAAGAAAGTGGAGGAAAACTCTACTTACATTAAAACAATTGCAGATGTGCTCCTATTAACTGCCACTCAAAATATAGCGCAGAGAATTCATCGAGAGTCTGATGACTCTCACAACAAGGGTCATTTTTTGACAATATAGAAGAAATAGCAAAGCATGACCCCCTCACAGAGAAAAGGATGAATGCATGTGGCAATTCTAAGTACACAAGCCACCAAATCCAGAAGGAAGTTCTTGAGGGCTTAGCTGAGGTGATACAAAGTGAAATAATAAGAGAAGTAAAAGAAAGTGATGTTTTTAATGTAATTGCAGATGAAACCAAATATTTAAAGAAAAAAGAACAAATGTCTTTAGTTGTGAGGTACTATTACAACAAGGGCCATCCACAAAATCTTTTTACACTTTCAGTCAGCTGAAAGCTTAGATGCAGCAGGTCTCACAAAAATGATAATTGATTGCCTTGAAAAACATCGCCTGGACTACAGAAATAATCTTGTGGGGCTAGGCTATGAGCGGAAAGCATTATGGTGTGTCTGCACATATTAAAAACAGTGCAAGATTTACATTGGTGGGCATGCAGATACATGGCATGCCGTAATCTGAGGGACAGGCTTCCAGCAATTTTGAGAGTGCTACAGGATATTACACTTGAAAATAGTGGTGATAGATCAGTGGGGCCTTCTTTCTCATATAAATTTACATTTCATAGGGCTTTTGGTTACCTTTTGTAAAGTGCTTTGTGATGCCAAATGTCTTTCTGACATGCTCCAAACAAGCTCTCTTGACCTAGCAAGGGCTGTGGGTCTAGTAGGTCTCCTACAGACACATTACAGGACAACAGAAGTGAGGGTTACTTTGGATAACTATGGAAAGAGGTTGAAGAGATTGCAGAGCACTGCAAAATTAGTGTACAAACAGTGTGTAAAAGACAGCCTAAAACAAGGACAACTCATGGATGATGAGCACTGTAGGACAGAAAAATAGCGACCAAAGGGATGGTGAGAGCTTCCAAAGAGCTTTCTTTTATCAGGTGCTTGACAGTCTCACAGCTGAGCTGCAGAGGCATTTTTCAAAGAAGAATTGCGAGATAATGCAAGGGGTCCAGTCTCTCAACCCAACGAGTACAACATGCTTGAATGAGGAGCCTCTGTTTGCCTTTGCTCAGACCTTTGAGTCAGATTTAGAGGACCTCAAACATCAGGTTCATCAAACCAAGCTGTTTCTTGATAGGAGAGAGAAAGGTGGAAGGGACAGACCGTCTACTCTCCTTGACTTTGTTGTGTTTCTAGAACCTTATAAAGAGGTCTTCCATGAGCTATTTTGACTTTGTAAGATTTCTGTTGACAGGTTAAGTCATCTCGGAAATCTCAGTGTTGAGTCAAGGAGGGCACACTCCCTCAACATGGATGAGTTTGTGAAACATTTTGCCAGTTCTCACCAGAACCGCAGAATTATGCTGTTTTAAATCTGCCTAGAATAATTTGGCACTTAGGCGGTCCCTCTGGTCATGATTAAAACCTGCACTGTGTACTAACTAGTACACTGACATTCTAAAATGATAAATCCAAAGGGTATCATGTCACACAGATTTAATTTGGTCTTGATTAGTCCAATTCCAAAACTTTTCTTTGCTATTAGTTAACACAATTTATATGAGCATAAATATGATACTGTAAGTTTGAAATGATGGGAACCAAAATTATTTGTATTTTTCAGGTCTGTTTCTGCTTGATACCTGGTATGTCAAATTGCAGTGTGTTTTTTTGTAAATACATTTTTTTTGTAAATAACTATGCAATTTATGTAACACACAAATGCTATCTTATCTCCTTGGTGCTAGAGCTTTATTTTGAGAAATAATTTTGGATGTTCAATACTTATAGACCCAGATTATATATTCATGAAAACAGAGGGACCCAAGTCTCACTCGTGTGTGTGTGTGTGTGTGACGCTGACTATTTATAGTATGTTAAAAAATTCTAGCGAAGTAACCCTTTTGGGCCACACTATTTGTCACATTGAAGAACTCCGGTTATGTGAATTATCACTTCTACCTCTAATCAGCAATCATAGGATTCAGTCCTGCTCCTGAGATGCCAGGTCAGGGTTACACACACATTTTCTGTCATGGTCTATGGACCCCCTGAAGTAGCCTTGGCCACCCCCTGGACAACCCATGTATAAAACTCTAGTTCCGCCACTGTATAGGATATAGGCTACCTTTCAGGAGGACGATTTTCAGACAGAGACAAAGTAATAGGTAATAAATATCTATTGAAAATGAAAAGACGCTCGCTCACTCTGTGCGCATTGCACCTTTTCCTTTTCAATGAGGATCAAATGTTTTGATTGCACCTAAACCGACGTTGGTTGGACGTCCTCCACTTCTTTCCATTATCAATACTTATTTACAGACACTGTAGTAAACTATAGTCTAGGTAACTGCCACGTGTTTCTCCGCCCATGCATAGGCAGCCCGCTCTATTTCATTAAGACCACACATATACTAGGCGCACTTGATCTTGCAGGGCCCGACTAGGATTGAAGAGGTAAGCTTATGAGAAAAAAAAGATTTTAATACAATAGGTAGGATAAGGCATACAAAGCAGAAAGATATCCGTTTCCAAATACTCTGTGGGACAACAAGACTATTTTGATTTCTCAATTCTCTGTCTGACCGCCCACTCCCAACAGCAGCATGAAAAATGACGACCGCGCTGCAATTACTTCTGTCTGGTCCTGCAGGTCCCAATGCAGCCCTCCAGCTCGAGCCATTGAAATATGCTATTTTGGGTGGGGAGAAGATTCCCAATGGGTGCAGTCACAATGACTGTTCATAGGTGATTCAATATATTCATTTAACATCACAAAAAGTAGACTCATAATATCAAAATTGACAGAATCAACCCCTCATATCAGTCCTCTGATCTAGTTATTATTATTACAGGAGTGATGGTAATGAGCTCTGACCATCAAACAGTTGACAAATCTTACATTTACTACATTTCCCCCTATAGCCTACACTAGTCTAGTTCTAAAGAGAGACGCTTACCATATGTTCCGGTTGGCCAGAATGTAGCTCTAATCCATGTCAATTAATGCGTTTTGTTCAAAGAATATTTCTCATTCATTAAACATATGTTTCAAAGGGCCTCTGTGTGTTGGGAGAAGGAATTTGTGTGGATTTTGGTGTGCAATGAAAGAAGTAGAAGCTTCATGCTGTGCGGGTGGGCCGGTGTTTTCTTATTTCTTGTGTTTTTTTGTTCTACCTTAAGTTATTTTCGCTGTTTTTGATTCTTGTATTGTTGGGTTTTGTGTTTGCAATAAAGGCATTTCCCTGTACTTGTGCATGTGACATAAAACATGTAAGCTTGAAACTTGAAACTTGAAACTTGTAGGGTTATAAGTACCAGGATACACCTGCACTGTGACTGTGGGAACCAGAGCTATCGCTCAATGCAAGCCATTTCGGTCCCCAGATCTATTTATAAGAAAAAAATGTTGGTCTGAACCGGTACCGGAACCATGCAGTTCCCTTAAACAGGGGACTTTACATCTAAGAGGTTTTTAAGGTTCAAATGTTGAAGGGTAAATGCAAGGTAGGCTTCTGCAAATGTATATTTCATGCCATTTAATCTTTTGTTTTTAAGTCTACCTTGTTATTTTCTATTATTGCATTGTTATTGATTAATGCATTTTGGGGGTTTTGAGATAGAAAGAAAGGCATTTCACTGTACTTGTGCATGTGACATTTAAACTTGACACTTGTAGTGTCATAACTGCTCTGCTCACACAAAAGTGGGTTCGTCTTCTGTATTGGAGATTTTGCAACTTATAACTGCTGGATATTATGTGTCATTTTCTTTGGTCAACAATGTGGCTTTGCTGTTCATGTGTTCTCATTGCTGTGTGCACAGCCTCGACTTGAATATAATCCTATCCTCTAAAGAAGAGATGGATATGTTGGAACAGGTGAGAGCACCTGCAGTGGAGTGACCAGTGATGACTAGGCTACGTGTTACAGCTGTGTGGATTCAAGTGTTCAAGTGTCATTCAAGTATCTCTTTTTTTTTTCAGATTGAAATATACAAGTTGTTTTGTTGTTTTTAATGCAGGTGCACCTGTACAGTGGAACAGTGGGGGTACATAATAATGTGAATTATTAAAAACTGAAAGGTTAATCCGCAGTTGAAGGGTTGGGGAGGGAGAAATGTAACCACTCTCAAATTCATAGACAAAGTTATATGCAACTACTGACATGAGATCAAAATTATAGTTTTAACCATGTTTTGAGGCTACACAGTGTTTGTTTACAATTACATTGTTTACAAACAATTGAGTAAAACAAGCTTAGCCCCTACATGTTGGGTTCTGATGGGAATAACAGTTGCTCAGGAGGCATTTATTTTATATTTTCAAGAATAAATGGCTATATCACGAATTCAAAAGTCCAAAATGTACCAATCACAGATTGCCCTTTTAAACAGAACTGCTAACATTACATAATTTAATTCTGCTGCTCTATCATGTGTAAGTGGTAATGTCGTTCCTATATCTACAGAGAAATACCTGCAATGGATCTCAGAAAAAGAACCAGAGTAAAGAAATAGTTGCTCATGATGATGACAACAACATAAGGAAAGGTAAGAAAGCTTGGAAAAGGAAAGCCCGGTCCCAAACTGTGTGTGCTGCCTCCAACTCTTGCAGCTCTGCATATCTGAGTGTGGTATTAACTGTCCTGTTCCCTCTCCAGTTGCAGAGAAGGCCACATGCGTGCGCTCTGGAGACTGTGAGGCAGGACTGTGCTGCGTCCGCTATTTAACAGGGAAAAGATGTCAACCCATCCCAAAGGAGGGAGATACCTGCCTCCTGCGAGGAGGACGCTCTAAACTGCGGAGAAATATTGACCGCTGCAACTGTGCACCCGGGCTAATCTGTCTTGCCCAGGCTGAAAGCCCCAAAAACCAAGGAGTTTGTCAACCTAAACTGAGAGAACGCTAGAGACACTCAGGCAAGAGAGAAGATGTAGATGACTCAAGCCTTTCTTTTACTCAACACATTTCACTCAATAAACTACCTTTGTGCCATTCTTTGTTTAAAATGTTAAAGGCTAAATGCAAGTTAAGCTTTTGTAAATGTATATTTCATTCCATACAAGCTCCGGTGGTCTACTCTTTGTTTTTATTTGAGCCCCTCACCTAATCTTATTCATCTTTAAAAGACAAATCCTCACATTTCATAACTTCCTTGAATTTAATGGCATCTGGTACTACCTCTCAAATGGTCCAGACCTCATCATCACAATGTCCACTAGTGCCATCTATTGGATGAAGATTATAAGCAACAAATTGACAATATCTGAAAAGGGCCCGAGGCTAGGGTTTTGTAGCCTGGAATCCACACTGACCATCACAGCTTCAATATTGTTTCATGTTATTGATTCAGTCTGGACCTGCACCAAGAGGGATACTCTGCCCTAAATATAAAATAGCCAGTCCAGTCAGTGACCGATCAGAATCTAAAAGTGGGTTTAACACAATACCCCATGTGGCAAAATGCTGCACTTTAAAGGCCAGTGTCGTGTCTTTGGCATCATTTAAAGTGAAGACTTATTTTATCAAATCAATTCTCTGGAATTATTATTACATGACTAAACTAATCACGTAAATGTAATAACTAGGAAGCAGGGGCACCACATAAAATCTTCATATCACAAAATTATAATTTTCCAAATATAAGATATATTAATATCTGAAAAATGTGTCTTCTATTAATGAATTATTCTTTACCTCACGTCAGTCTCATTCCAAACAGCGTAAATTGTTGGGTACCTGCACAAACCCAGCCTTTACTATAAATCACCCATACACCAATTGGCTTAATCATTTATTTACTAACTAACTAACTAAATAATCACAGAAATGCACAAACAAACAGTAGATATGTTACTAACAAATGGTAGGGATGATTCCCAAGTGGGCTAAGCCGATATGACGGCTTGGTGGACAAAGGGAAGTGGGTGTGGACTGAGAAAGAGCAGGAAAGACAAAAAGGATCACTACACACAGTTGACAACTATATTAATTGAAATGCTAATCCTTTGCACACGAACGCTCACTCATTCGGGAATAATTGCAATCAATAACTGTTTACGCCCATGTGTCATGATCTTTTCGGTTGGAATCCGGTCCTTCTGCTGGAGAGTTCATCCAAGTCTCTCTCTCTTTCTGTTTCCCTGAATATCAGCATTTTGTGGTTAGAATGGATACTTCAGAGTACCATTCAGAAATGTTCTCATAGAATCGATGTTTCGGCGGTAGTCGGTATTCGCATCCAAGGTTTACATAATTTCTAGCTGCAGACTAGTAATTAGTATCTAAGATATGCTCTTACTCTGTAGGGATCGATAGTCTCAGAGTTGAACCATTTCTAGCCGTGTAGCCAATGCTCCATGTGGTATGGTTAGGAATTCAATAACCATTCGCAATCACAGCTCACGCTGTGGGTTTGCTCAGTCTTGGTACTCAAACCTGTGCCACCTCAGCTTGCCCAAAGTATGCATGGTCTGAAGAGGATTTCCTCAGGGGGGGGGGGGTTATTCATAACAATAGAAAAGGTGGTTCTATGATGCCTGATCATGTCTGTGCTGGCGGGGGCGGGCCAATGACTTAAACTTTAAACGGAATACAATTCTCTCACATTAAAGGTTTATCATCACATGATTTCACAAATAGTTTCATCTTTACTCATTCATTTTATACAATACTTAGATGCAAACCTCATAATGGAGGCACCTGTAGAAACAGAGTTATGTTAATGTGGCTGTATTGTCTTTCATGAGGTCCCAAACATGAAACAAAACAGAAGTTGGCTTCTCCACCGACCATTTACACATTCTCCAAAACATGGATATTGTTCAGTTCTCAAATTCTGTGATGTAGTAGAAGTTCCATTGTTCTACTGTGAAACTCTCTCGCTCAATACTGCATGCCCAGGGGGAGAGTCTCCGGCAGGAATTTATGACCTGAGATAACAGAACCTAGGTGTAGGAGAGAGCAAGAGAGAGGGAGAAGCCACGATCTATACCCAGAAAGGGCCACGTCATGACAGTCCCCCCCCCCTGGGGGTTTGGATCTTGTGATTATCCTGCAAGTTACAAATCAACATAAAAATAATGACCATGTGATGTCTTGTTTGTAGATCGTTGCAGTCCCCCTCTGGTGGTTGAACTTGGTAGGCTCTCTGAAAGCGGAGCAGTCCACCACAAGGATGGTCAGTGGATGTCCGGTTTGGGATCGCCGTTCTAGACCTGTCGTCTGGTTGTCCAGACTGGAAGATCTGGGCAGTAACGTAGGCAGATGTTATCAGCGCACAAACACTCACAAAATATATAATTCCATGAATTCCCCAATAAGCGGCGTTGTGGCACGAAGTGATGGTTGTATGGGGACATTGTTTATGGCTCTATCACTTCCTAAGTGTCTCAGGAACTGAACTGAAAAGGAATGAAAGCATAAACAAACAAAAGATATACAAAAAATAGTTCTCACACCAAAATCATCTAAATGGACTGAATTCTATCTACGTCCAATGTCCTGACAAAATGACCCTATCATGGCATTGTCTCTAATGTCATGTCTAGGGTTTTCCTACGTGGTGTGTTGCTTAGGCACTATCCTAAGTTGATAACAGTTGAAATTGGAAGTTTACATACACTTAGGTTGGAGTCATTAAAACTTGTTTTTCAACCACTCCACAAATGTCTTGTTAACAAACTATAGTTTTGGCAAGTTGGTTAGGGCATCTACTTTGTGCATGACACAAGTCATTTTTCCAACAATTGTTAACAGACAGATTATTTCACTTATAATTCACTGTATCAAAGATCCAGTGGGTCAGAAGTTTACATACACCAAGTTGACTGTGCCTTTAAACAGTTTGGAAAATTGCAGAAAATTATGTCTATGTAGACCTCCACAAGTCTGGTTCATCCTTAGGAGCAATTTCCAAACGCCTGAAGGTACCACGTTCATCTGTACAAACAATAGCACGCAGGTATAAATACCATGGGACTACGCAGCAGTCATACCGCTCAGGAAGGAGACGCGTTCTGTCCCCTAGAGATGAACATACTTTGGTGCGAAAAGTGCAAATCAATCACAGAACAACAGCAAAGGACTTTGTGAAGATGCTTGAGGAAACAGGTACAGAAGTATATATATCCACAGTAAAATGAGTTTGATATCGACATAACCTGAAAGGCCGCTCAGCAAGGAAGAAGCCACTGCTCCAAAGCAGCCATAGAAAAACAGACTATGGTTTGCAACTGCACATGGGGACAAAGATCAAACTTTTTGGAGAAATGTCCTCTTGTCTGATGAAATAAAAATAGAA
The DNA here is from genome assembly GCF_057628025.1 of Oncorhynchus mykiss. Lineage (NCBI taxonomy): Eukaryota > Metazoa > Chordata > Actinopteri > Salmoniformes > Salmonidae > Oncorhynchus > Oncorhynchus mykiss. Next base: position 50,538,083 of record NC_143027.1, on the reverse strand, counting down.
CTGTTTGGCCATAATGACCATTATGTTTGGAAGAAAAAGGGGAGGTTTGCAAGCCAAAGAACACCATCAAGCACAGGGGTGACAGCATCATGTTGTGGGGGTGCTTTGATGCAGGAGGGACTGGTGCACTTCACAAAATAGATGGCATCACGAGGAAAGAAAATTATGTGGATATACTGAAGCAACATCTCAAGACATCAGAAAGGAAGATAATGCTTGGTTGCAAATGGGTCTTCCAACTGAACAATGACCCCAAGCATACTTACAAAGTTGTGGCAAAATGGCTTAAGGACAACAAAGTCAAGGTACTGGAGTGGCCATCACAAAGCCCTGACCTCAATCCCATAGAAAATTTGTGGGCAGAACTGAACAAGCGTGTGTGAATAAGGAGGCCTTCGAACCTGACTCAGTTACACCAGCTCTGTCAGGAGGAATGGGCCAAAATTCACCCAACTTATTGTGGGAAGCTTGTGGAAGGGTACCCAAAACGTTTGACCCAAGTTAAACAATTTAAAGGCAATGGTACCAAATTCTACTTGAGTGCATGTAAACTTCTGACCCACTGGGAATGTGATGAAAGAAATAAAAGCTAAAATATATAATTATCTCTACTATTATTCTGATGTTTCACATTCTTAAAATAAAGTGGTGATCCTAACTGACCTAAGACAGGGAATTTTTACTAGGATTACATGTCAGGAATTGTGAAAATCTGAGTTTAAATGTATTTGGCTAAGGTGTATGTAAACTTCTGACTACAACTGCACATCCACATAACCTACCATCTGTGGTGTGACTGTTAGCTAGCAAGCTACTTACCAGCATGCCAGCAAAAGAACACTGTGTTGTTACTGGATGCCATAGTGTAAACCCCCCCACATTCTGAAATTGCATATTTGTCTCCCCCAGTTTTATTTCATTGCACTGTGATACAAAACGCGGTGCCGGTGTGCGTTAGGACCATGCGGATGTCTCAGAGCAGTTGGGTAGGCTGTTTTCCGGTTTCAGCTGGCTGGATTTAGGACTGCATGGACACCACAGAGCGTGCTGACAGGCTGTGTGAAGGCAACGTTTCTGACAAGCTGGCATATAGGACCAGCATGGGAGAGATGGACAAAAGACAGCTGCTGTCTGTGTTGCGCTTTTTCTCCAAGTTGTAAAAGCAAGCATAGCAGAAACTGGCTACTCATTAGTTGACTGTTCTAACTGGCAAGGTAACTGCTGTTTGACAGAAACAATTGTGTATTCCCAGTGCTGAGCTAGTAGTAACTGACATATTACGTGAGCCAATGTTTCATCACCTCTTGACTGAAGTGAATGAACTACTAGCAGATCGTTAGCTAGCTAGTAGCTACCACAGCCAGTTCAGCTCTAGCTAGCCTCTCACTATCTCAGGTAGCAGTATCTAACAGGTGTTGAGTGTATGGAAATGTTTTGTAGCCATTGTTTTTTCCCATTTCAACAGAAGTCATTTGATAATGTATCATTAGCTAGAGCTTGCCAAAAGTTGGCTAACATTAGCTAGCTAGCACTATAACTTTAGCTATTATTTTTGTTCAATCACACTATACCTGAATCAAACGATGAAACCAGTTACCAAACGATTGAAGACCAATCTTCTGATGTTTTTTCAGCGCAATGTTAGTTTTTATTAGTCAGTATAGCAATGTAACGTTATTGATCTGACAGTTACCATAGCTAATTTCCTACTTTTCACACTGACATGGTAGAAACAGCTCCACAGGCTTCACTGTCATGATGCACATTCAGTACGCTATGCTCATTATGTTTTAGCAGGATAAGATGGTGACAGGTGTCCATGTAGGGTCAGAGAGACAGGGAAGACCAGTCTGCGGATGTCAGGTGAAATTTGCAGAATATAATAAAAATTTGTGAATGGATACAAAGTTCCACCTTGAGTTGATGGGTTACAGTCTGGGATCTGGGCTACAGTCTGGGATCTGGAAATATTGATTAATTCCAATTATTGAACCATTGATTCTATTCATGGATAATATCATGTATACATGTACACCAAGGTAGTTCTTTGCCATACCTCATCTGATCAGGATCAGATGGTGACAGGGGTCTCATCAGAGGCAGGCAGCCAGGGAAGGCCAGTCTGTAACAGCACAGAGGTGAACTTTTGCCGATACAACACTATTCTCCCTGTGCGTCAAACATTGGACAAGCAAGAAGCTTGAAAGATTGAAACTATTTTAAGGCAGTCGATTTAATTTCAAAACTGTATCAAGGGTTGATAGAGGCGAGTCCCGATGACATAAAACATGTAAAACAAAAATGTGAGGAAGACCTGGGAGATGTTATTGATGATGATTAATGGATACAGATATGTTAGAATGCTCAGTTATGTTCATATACTCTCAGACATAAATTAATGCAGTTTAAAACTTGTTTGGGATAGGGGGCAGTATTTTGACATCCGGATTAAAGCGTTCCCAAAGTAAACTGCCTGTTACTCAGGCCCAGAAGCTAGCATAAGCATATATTGGTAGATTTGCATAGAAAACACTCTAAAGTTTCTAAAACTGTTCAAATTATGTCTGCGAGTATAACAGAGCTGATATGGCATGCAAAACCCCGAGGACAAAGCATCCCCCCCCCCCCCCCCCAAAAGAATTCAGCCTACTACTATTTTCAATGGCTATCACTTTTATTATAAGGCAAAGTCCTCCCAGATTGCAGTTCCTAGGGCTTCCACTAGATGTCAGTCTTTAGAAAGAGTTTCAGGCTGGTTTTTGGAAAAATTAGCCAGAAATGTACGTTTTTCTAGGTGGCTCCCATTTTGGCTGTAGTGTTTCCAAGCGCGTGAATGAGAGCGCTCTTTGGTATTTTTCTCCGGTAAAGACAATAACGATTCTCAGTCTTAAATTTTATAGTTTATTTACGTATTAGGGTACCTAAGGTTTGATTATGAACGTTGTTTGACTTGTTTGGAAAAGTCTATTAGTAACGTTTGCGATTCATTTTGTATGCATTTTGATGGAAGGAAACTGGGTGGATTATTGACTGAAGCGCGCCAGCTAAACTGAGTTATGGATATAAAGAAGGACATTATCGAACAGAAGGACCATTTGTGATGTTACTGTGACCTTTTGGAGTACCAACAGAAGAAGGTCAAAGGTAAGGTATTTATTAAATCGCTATCTGACTTTAGTGTTGCACCTGCCTGGTTGAAATATGTTTTTCATGTGTTTGTATGCGGGGCACTGTCCTCAGATAATCGCATGGTTTGCTTTCACCGTAAAGCCTTTTTGAAATCTGACACAGCGGCTGGATTAACAAGTTAAGCTTTATTTTGATGTATTACACTTGTGATTTTATGAAAGTTAAATATTTATAATACTGTAGTTTGAATTACGCTTTCTGCAATTTCACCGGATTTTGTCGAGGTGTTCCGCTAACGGCACACCTTTCCCAAAGAGGTTCTAACTTCATACAATTCTACTCATTTTGCGATGGGGTGAAGAGAAATGTTTGCAGTTTTTAAAACGTTATCGGAGTGAGAGTGGCAAACAAAATTAATGGAGGCTCTCTGGTCTGTAATTGGACCATGATTACTACAAGTTTAGATATCTAAACATTTTTTGCTGACATGGACTTATTGAGTGACTGTCAGTGACTTACAAAACAAGAGAAAATCTGCTGATGCACAACCAAATGACGAAATTGCACCTAGTATATTCTACTATTCTAACTCTCAACGGTAATGGGACCCCAAATTAGTTATTTAATAATAAATGATCCGGGGGCCTACGAAAGGGCCGCTAGTTGCCCATACCTGTGTATTTCATTTTTCTGTCATTCTGCAAAGAGCAGGCCTTACAAAGTGTTAGTGTAGGAAGAATATAATATCTGAATATATATCTGGATCAGTAAGAACCAGACGTTTGCAAATGAATTCACATTTAAAAAAAATTTAACAGGGGACTACATCTGGTTGGTGTGGTCATCTTTGATTTAGATGGAGCCATATATTTACATGTAGCCATAAAGGTATGGCTTTGGCTCCATAGCTGCTCCAAAGAATTGAGTCTCACAAAGCCTTACAGATTGCCATTTATTCAATTTGCCTACAAGGTTGTTAACCATTGTAATGAATATAATGTCAAACATTTATGCATAAAAATCTGTTAATTTAGAATATAAAAAGACTATATAAATAGTATATATAAAAAGACTGAAGTGAATGAACTACTAGCAGATCGTTAGCTAGCTAGTAGCTACCACAGCCAGTTCAGCTCTAGCTAGCCTCTCACTATCTCAGGTAGCAGTATCTAACAGGTGTTGTGTGTATGGAAATGTTTTGTAGCCATTGTTTTTTCCCATTTCAACAGAAGTCATTTGATAATGTATCATTAGCTAGAGCTTGCCAAAAGTTGGCTAACATTAGCTAGCTAGCACTATAACTTTAGCTATTATTTTTGTTCAATCACACTATACCTGAATCAAACGATGAAACCAGTTACCAAACGATTGAAGACCAATCTTCTGATGTTTTTTCAGCGCAATGTTAGTTTTTATTAGTCAGTATAGCAATGTAACGTTATTGATCTGACAGTTACCATAGCTAATTTCCTACTTTTCACACTGACATGGTAGAAACAGCTCCACTGTCATGATGCACATTCAGTACGCTATGCTCATTATGTTTTAGCAGGATAAGATGGTGACAGGTGTCCATGTAGGGTCAGAGAGCCAGGGAAGACCAGTCTGCGGATGTCAGGTGAAATTTGCAGAATATAATAAAAATTAGTGAATGGATACAAAGTTCCACCTTGAGTTGATGGGTTACAGTCTGGGATCTGGGCTACAGTCTGGGATCTGGAAATATTGATTAATTCCAATTATTGAACCATTGATTCTATTCATGGATAATATCATGTATAAATGTACACCAAGGTAGTTCTTTGCCATACCTCATCTGATCAGGATCAGATGGTGACAGGGGTCTCATCAGAGGCAGGCAGCCAGGGAAGGCCAGTCTGTAACAGCACAGAGGTGAACTTTTGCCGATACAACACTATTCTCCCTGTGCGTCAAACATTGGACAAGCAAGAAGCTTGAAAGATTGAAACTATTTTAAGGCAGTCGATTTAATTTCAAAACTGTATCAAGGGTTGATAGAGGCGAGTCCCGATGACATAAAACATGTAAAACAAAAATGTGAGGAAGACCTGGGAGATGTTATTGATGATGATTAATGGATACAGATATGTTAGAATGCTCAGTTATGTTCATATACTCTCAGACATAAATTAATGCAGTTTAAAACTTGTTTGGGATAGGGGGCAGTATTTTGACATCCGGATTAAAGCGTTCCCAAAGTAAACTGCCTGTTACTCAGGCCCAGAAGCTAGCATAAGCATATATTGGTAGATTTGCATAGAAAACACTCTAAAGTTTCTAAAACTGTTCAAATTATGTCTGCGAGTATAACAGAGCTGATATGGCATGCAAAACCCCGAGGACAAAGCATCCCCCCCCCCCAAAAGAATTCAGCCTACTACTATTTTCAATGGCTATCACTTTTATTATAAGGCAAAGTCCTCCCAGATTGCAGTTCCTATGGCTTCCACTAGATGTCAGTCTTTAGAAAGAGTTTCAGGCTGGTTTTTGGAAAAATTAGCCAGAAATGTACGTTTTTCTAGGTGGCTCCCATTTTGGCTGTAGTGTTTCCAAGCGCGTGAATGAGAGCGCTCTTTGGTATTTTTCTCCGGTAAAGACAATAACGATTCTCAGTCTTAAATTTTATAGTTTATTTACGTATTAGGGTACCTAAGGTTTGATTATGAACGTTGTTTGACTTGTTTGGAAAAGTCTATTAGTAACGTTTGCGATTCATTTTGTATGCATTTTGATGGAAGGAAACTGGGTGGATTATTGACTGAAGCGCGCCAGCTAAACTGAGTTATGGATATAAAGAAGGACATTATCGAACAGAAGGACCATTTGTGATGTTACTGTGACCTTTTGGAGTACCAACAGAAGAAGGTCAAAGGTAAGGTATTTATTAAATCGCTATCTGACTTTAGTGTTGCACCTGCCTGGTTGAAATATGTTTTTCATGTGTTTGTATGCGGGGCACTGTCCTCAGATAATCGCATGGTTTGCTTTCACCGTAAAGCCTTTTTGAAATCTGACACAGCGGCTGGATTAACAAGTTAAGCTTTATTTTGATGTATTACACTTGTGATTTTATGAAAGTTAAATATTTATAATACTGTAGTTTGAATTACGCTTTCTGCAATTTCACCGGATTTTGTCGAGGTGTCCCGCTAACGGCACACCTTTCCCAAAGAGGTTCTAACTTCATACAATTCTACTCATTTTGCGATGGGGTGAAGAGAAATGTTTGCAGTTTTTAAAACGTTATCGGAGTGAGAGTGGCAAACAAAATTAATGGAGGCTCTCTGGTCTGTAATTGGACCATGATTACTACAAGTTTAGATATCTAAACATTTTTTGCTGACATGGACTTATTGAGTGACTGTCAGTGACTTACAAAACAAGAGAAAATCTGCTGATGCACAACCAAATGACGAAATTGCACCTAGTATATTCTACTATTCTAACTCAACGGTAATGGGACCCCAAATTAGTTATTTAATAATAAATGATCCGGGGGCCTACGAAAGGGCCGCTAGTTGCCCATACCTGTGTATTTCATTTTTCTGTCATTCTGCAAAGAGCAGGCCTTACAAAGTGTTAGTGTAGGAAGAATATAATATCTGAATATATATCTGGATCAGTAAGAACCAGACGTTTGCAAATGAATTCACATTTAAAAAAAATTTAACAGGGGACTACATCTGGTTGGTGTGGTCATCTTTGATTTAGATGGAGCCATATATTTACATGTAGCCATAAAGGTATGGCTTTGGCTCCATAGCTGCTCCAAAGAATTGAGTCTCACAAAGCCTTACAGATTGCCATTTATTCAATTTGCCTACAAGGTTGTTAACCATTGTAATGAATATAATGTCAAACATTTATGCATAAAAATCTGTTAATTTAGAATATAAAAAGACTGAGTAATTGTTTGTGTGCCGGGGTGCTAAATGATCATAGCTTGGAATGGTTATGTAAATGTGGAAATTACATTGCTGTTTTGTCACTGTTGTGCATTGATAAATCACAGTAAAAGGCAGTGAAAATACATATTCATCTTTGAAACACATAGGGCATCCCCTCAATGTATTCATCTTCCATTTATTATTGTAAATTAAAAAAGGTTATTTAATCATACTTTTATGGACATTTCAAACTCACCAAATTCAGTTGGACATAAACTTGCATCACAACTGCATTGAATAAGAAAATGTACATACATTGATAATCCCTTCTAAATGTGATTCTAGTAAGGAAGCATTTAAATACAATTGGATCCTTGGGCAAGAAAGGTAGTAACAAGGGAATGGATGCAGGAATAGTTTACAGATATAAAACAAAATATTACCATAGTTTATAGTCAGACAAGGGACATCAAAGTTTTTCCTCATATTCAAGTGTCTCCTCGACACGCCTACTACCACTGACGGCCATTTTCGGCTCAAGGGGAGCTCTTATATTACAGGAAGTATTTTTTATACCCACATTGTAGGTGGGATACTTCTTGTATGTAGTTTATGTGTTGCAGGGAACCATGGGAGACTGGAGAGGAGAACCGGGACTCAGTTGTTCTCAAAGAGGGAGAGTAGGTCATCATTGCTGTTGTTCGGTAAATCGGGGGGACCAAGGTAAGACAGTAGCTCATCTGGATTTGTCAATTCAGGAAGTAACTGTAGAGGAGAGAGAGAAATCAGAATCCCTAAAGATGTACGTACAACAACAGGTACTGCGCTCATTAACACATTGTGCCTCGCTCATCAATCAATCATTCACAGTTCAAAATAGTCATCAACATTAGCATATGAGCACTGTCTTGCACATTTTTTTTGTAGCTCAGATTTTTTTTCTTTGGCATAAATGTACATCTGTATATAAATGTATGCACTCACTACTGTAAGTCGCTCTGGATATTGTAAATGTAAAATCGGTCCGAGACCACTTGTATGCAAATTTCCTTGCAGACAGGGCTCTAAATTAACTTTTTTCATTGGTAGCACATATATTTGTTTTAATTGATTGAGATATAGCATACTGGGCGAATATGAATTCTAGCTACTTTTGAAGCATGTTGTGCACAAAGAAACTAATATTTAACTCTGTAAAGACATATGTTTGTTATGAAAATTTATACAAAAACCTGTCATTGAAATTACAAAGTCATTTGTGGAATATTAGGTTTCTACATTGTGTAAAAGCTCTACCTATTGAGATGCATTACATTGAAAGTATTTCAAGTTTGTGAGTGAGGACATGCAAAAGATCAGTCCTTCATTCTTTGATTTTCTAAAGAAGCCATGTCTTTTCCTTTCTTTCTGTGCCCCCAGATGTTTAGAAGTACTGGTAAAGTTACCAGGTTGTTAACTAGCTGAGGTAACATGACTGATTGTTTGTCCTTTAAGAGCAAATTCTTATTTACAAGGACAGCCTACTCCTTCCTCCCCGTCTGGGAATTGAACCCCGGTCTCCCTTGTGCCCGCACGACACAGGGATTATTTAGCTAAATAGCCCAGTACTGTGTAGCCTGCTCCAGACGGTCACGTTGTACAGCTTCATATTTTCCTTTCCATCCTAACGGAAACTGGGAGTCTCGTGAGTGAAAACATCCGAAGATCAAAGGTAAACGATTAATTTGATTGCTTTTCTGATTTTCATGACCAAGCTTCCTGCTGCTAGCTGGACATAATGCAATGCTAGGCTAGGCTATCGATAAACTTACACAAACGCTTGTCTTGCTATCGCTGTAAAGCATAATTTCGAAATCTGAAAGGACAGGGTGATTAACAAAAGGCTAAGCTGAGTTTCGCTATATTTCACTTGTGATTTCATGAATATGAATATTTTCTAGTAAGATTATTTGACCGTTGCGCTATGCTAATTAGTGTAGTTGCTGACAATTCTCCTGGATCCGGGATGGGTAGTTATACGGATACTATTATTCGTCTTAAATTTGATTGTTTATTTAGATATTAGAGTAGCTGAGGATTAATTAGAAACATCGTTTGACTTGTTTGGACGAAATTTACCGGTAACTTTTTGAATTCGTTTGTATGCACGTTGAACAAGTGGGTTACTAAAATTGATGGTGCCTACTAAACAGACCTTTTGGGATATAAAGAAGGACTTTATCAAACAAAACAACCATTCATTGTGTAGCTGGGACCCACTAAGAGCATAACAATTTCACTGGATCTCTGCAATGGATGTTGTCGTAGTGGAACGCAGGCGGGACACCGATCCCAAAGAGGTTCTGACTTGCCTAGTTTAATAAAGGTTCCACTAAGAGCATAACATTTCTACACCCTAATTGTAGTCGAACCAATACCCAAACTGAAATTCAGTGAAAATGAAAATCTCATTGACTTATCAAGACCAGTCCCCCTGCTTCTCAGAACAGCACAAAACGGTGCTCAAATAGTCGTAGGCTATTGCTTCAAATCCTATTGCTTCTAACTTCAATATGCTCTTTAAAACAGTATAAGATACATGTTTGAGGAATTTTAAATTATGAGAATTCTGTTGTTTTTAATTTGGCGCCCTGCACTTTCACTGGCTGTTGTCATATCGATCCCTTTATCGGGATTTAAGCCCTAAGAAGTTAAATAAATAAAAACCTACACCACTTAACAGCACACTCAACACTAGTGAGAATCATGTCGCCTACGGTTGGCCTACAGTATATAGAAAAATATGATATGACTCTCCGCCAATAATTATATATATAGAGGATTGGAGGATTCTAAATTAAAACCAAAAGCCGGCTCATGGGTCTCACGCAGGCGGTACGTGTATAGAACCTGCAACTGTTTGCACTGTGGGAGGCCCCATTCACAAAGATTCAAAATACAGAGAGGTGATGGTAAAGGTATATTGTCCTGCTAATATCCCATAATGGGCTATTATAATACTGTACATGTCCAGGTGAGGATAACCAAAACATTTCTTTATATAAGACTATCAAAAATAACCTTATTTAATTTAATCCAAAGCCATGAATGAGTGAGTCACTCAGCTTTATGTAGGTGCCGGCTTTATGACTGTGCCATCAACTTGACGATATTTGAGGTTATTTAGTTGTTTTTTTTTAAACGAAAGTGAACGATTGTAATCTGAATAAAGGCCAAAATAATATTTGTAAAGGCCAAAACATTTATTTCTGTTTTTAGAGGGAGAGAAATGCTGGGCCAATTGTGTGACGCCCTATGGGACTCCCAATTCACGGTCAGATGTGATACATAATAATACTTTTTGTGGTATTATTCGTTTTGTCTTTTCCGGTGGATTAAACTGAAATTGCAACCAATCACGGCCGGTTGAGATACAGCCACCCTAACATTGAAATACATTTAACAATAGAATTCTCCCCTTACCCTCCTAGGCAAGTCTATTGTCCAGCTACCTGCTAATAGCCATAATGGCACTGTACAACGTGACCGTGTGTGTTCGAAATATTATTTTCCAGTAAGCAACAATTTGTTAACCTTCAGTAGATAACTTTGTTCCAATATTTCTGTAATTCAGTAATATTTATTCCCATTGTAATTCATTATGGATCCATAACCAAATAAACATCTGTATTTTTATCATTAATTTTATTAACGAAAGCACAAAGATTCCATTATTAGTTACATTGTTTTAGTTTGAACGTGCAGACTGGCACTAAGAACAGCGGGAATGTTTCCCTAATCAGCGCCATTATTAGTGCAATGCGCTTAAAGTGTTGCTCTGTGCTACCCAGTGTGGTGGGGATCCACCTCCCTCCCCCACGCTTTCAATGATTTTACGGAGTGATTTGTTATTCGTCCTTATCTCTGGGACACTAAAAGCCATCCAGGCTGCTCATGTCTGTTGAGGCTCTAAAGATCTTATCACTCTCCTATCTTAGACACATAGGCTGTGAGAACTTTTAATGCTTTATGAAAGCCAAGTACCCCTTATCTCTCATGTAAGATTGCCTCCCCCTAGCTTGGTTAAGCAGCTTTTTGTGTAGATTAAGTATTTAAAGACTGTAATTGTAAAATCTTTGAGATCCTTTCCGGTATATCCTGAGAATTCCTTTCCGGTATATCCTGGAGGTTACTTTCTGGGTTCATCCTGAAAGTGATCTTCCTTCCAATTGCTTGAATAAACCTCTTATTGCTGATAAATGAGTTCTGCCTGATACCTCTGAGTTTTCCTCAACAACATAATACAATATAATGTGTATTACACATTACGCAGTGCAAAAGTATTATGAATAGTGCAAAACTTAACATACTACGAAATTGTTGCCCTATTTATGAACAAGTTGATGAATGAGGGCCATTGTGTAGCAGCTTTGCATAAGTTGGAACCAAGACTGTTCTCAGGGCAGGACTAGTTGATATATTCGAGTCGCCTCCCAAGTGGCGCAGCAGTCTAAAACAATGCAAAATACCCCCTTTTCTCCCCAATTTCGCGACATTTAATTGGTAGTTACAGTCTTGTTCCATCGCTGCAACTCCCGTACGGACTCGGGAGAGGCAAAGGTCGAGAGCCATGCATCCTGCCAAGACACACGGTTTCTTGACACACTGTTCGCTTAACCTGGAAGCCAGCCACCAATGTGTCAGAGGAAACAATGTACAACTGGCGACCGTGTCAGCATGCATGCGCCCGGCCTGCCATAGGAGTCGCTAGAGCGCATTGGGACAAGGACATCCTGGCCGGCCAAACCCTCCCCTAATCCAGGTGACGCTGGGCCAATTGTGCATCGCCTTATGGGTCTCCTGGTCTCGGCCAGCTGAGACACAGCCTGGCATCGAACCCGGATCTGTAGTGATGACTCAAGCACTGCAGTGCCTTAGACTGCTGCGCCACTCGGAAGGCTCCACATCTGGAACAATATTTACATTTTACCTAGCCCGTTTCCTAACCTTAACCTAATACCAAAAAGTAACTTCTGCTAGTCCAAACCGGCAGACCTGCCCTGAAAACAGTCTTGGTTTCCACTGATGCGATACACAAATTGTGTACAGTGTGAATGTAAATGTAGTGTAGCAATGCACTGCGTAGCTAGGTCATGAAGTCAGCGAATTAAAATGTTGCTACTCACATCCAAGGAAGGCTCTGGCACCTCTGAGCAAGCGGGGCCCCCTAACCCAAAGGAGCTTTCTGTGTGTAGTCTGGTGTTTTGGGAGGGATTGCGAGGCTGCATCATGGGTGCCCCTGGTCCCCCGAGGTGTGAGATGCTATGGAGGCCTTGATGCTGCTGATGCTGGAGAGAACTGTGGGAGGAGTCCATGCGGCCAGAATGGGGAATCTGAGGTGAAAAGAATTATAAGTATTATAAGCTCCTGCATAACACGTCTGTGCCACATCAACGTATAATATGCTTTGGTGTGTTAGAAGTAAAATAAAGTTTTATAACAAGCCAATTCAACTCAAATACAACTACCCTTCCAAAGTGTCATGCTCCTTTCAATTAGAACTCATCATCAATTCTTTGATGGCACCTTTGATTTGTAGAGGGGCCAAGACAACAAAGCAATATATGAAACCATCTTAACCCACACTTAACCTATTCTTTATAGTTCTTCTAATTCTTTCAGATTAGAGGTCGATCGATTACGATTTCTCAACACCGATACCGATTATTGGAGGACCAAAAAAAGCATATACCGATTAAATCTGCCAATTTTTATATATATATATATATATATATATATATATATATATATATATATATATATATACACAGTGCCTTGCGAAAGTATTCGGCACCCTTGAACTTTGCGACCTTTTGCCACATTTCAGGCTTCAAACATAAAGATATAAAACTGTATTTTTTTGTGAAGAATCAACAACAGGTGTGACAATCATGAAGTGGAACGACATTTATTGGATATTTCAAACTTTTTTAACAAATCAAAAACTGAAAAATTGGGCGCGCAAAATTATTCAGCCCCTTTACTTTCAGTGCAGCAAACTCTCTCCAGAAGTTCAGTGAGGATCTCTGAATGATCCAATGTTGACCTAAATGACTAATGATGATAAATACAATCCACCTGTGTGTAATCAAGTCTCTGTATAAATGCACCTGCACTGTGATAGTCTCAGAGGTCCGTTAAAAGCGCAGAGAGCATCATGAAGAACAAGGAACACACCAGGCAGGTCCGAGATACTGTTGTGAAGAAGTTTAAAGCCGGATTTGGATACAAAAAGATTTCCCAAGCTTTAAACATCCCAAGGAGCACTGTGCAAGCGATAATATTGAAATGGAAGGAGTATCAGACCACTGCAAATCTACCAAGACCTGGCCGTCCCTCTAAACTTTCAGCTCATACAAGGAGAAGACTGATCAGAGATGCAGCCAAGAGGCTCATGATCACTCTGGATGAACTGCAGAGATCTACAGCTGAGGTGGGAGACTCTGTCTATAGGACAACAATCAGTCGTATATTGCACAAATCTGGCCTTTATGGAAGAGTGGCAAGAAGAAAGCCATTTCTTAAAGATATCCATAAAAAGTGTTGTTTAAAGTTTGCCACAAGCCACCTGGGAGACACACCAAACATGTGGAAGAAGGTGCTCTGGTCAGATGAAACCAAAATGTAACTTTTTGGCAACAATGCAAAACGTTATGTTTGGCGTAAAAGCAACACAGCTGAACACACCATCCCCACTGTCAAACATGGTGGTGGCAGCATCATGGTTTGGGCCTGCTTTTCTTCAGCAGGGACAGGGAAGATGGTTAAAATTGATGGGAAGATGGATGGAGCCAAATACAGGACCATTCTGGAAGAAAATCTGATGGAGTCTGCAAAAGACCTGAGACTGGGACAGAGATTTGTCTTCCAACAAGATAATGATCCAAAACATAAAGCAAAATCTACAATGGAATGGTTCAAAAATAAACATATCCAGGTGTTAGAATGGCCAAGTCAAAGTCCAGACCTGAATCCAATCGAGAATCTGTGGAAAGAACTGAAAACTGCTGTTCACAACTGCTCTCCATCCAACCTCACTGAGCTCGAGCTGTTTTGCAAGGAGGAATGGGAAAAAATGTCAGTCTCTCGATGTGCAAAACTGATAGACATACCCCAAGCGACTTACAGGTGTAATCGCAGCAAAAGGGGGCGCTACAAAGTATTAATTTAAGGGGGCTGAATAATTTTGCACGCCCAATTTTTCAGTTTTTGATTTGTTAAAAAAGTTTGAAATATCCAATAAATGTCGTTCCACTTCATGATTGTGTCCCACTTGTTGTTGATTCTTCACAAAAAAATACAGTTTTATATCTTTATGTTTGAAGCCTGAAATGTGGCAAAAGGTCGCAAAGTTCAAGGGGGCCGAATACTTTCGCAAGGCACTGTATATATATATATTTGTAATAATGACAATTACAACAATACTGAATGAACACTTATTTTAACTTAATATAATACAGAAATAAAATCTATTTAGTCTCAAGTAAATAATGAAACATGTTAAATTTGGTTTTAATAATGCAAAAACAGTGTTGGAGAAGTAAAATTGCAATATGTGCCATGTAAAAAAGCTAACGTTTAAGTTCCTTGCTCAGAACATGAGAACATATGAAAGCTGGTGGTTCCTTTTAACACGAGCCTTGAATATTCCCAGTTAAGAAGTTTTAGGTTGTAGTTATTATAGGACTATTTCTCTCTATACCATTTCTATTTCACATACCTTTGACTATTGGATGTTCTTATAGGCACTATAGTATTGCCAGCCTAATCTTGGGAGTTGATAGGCTTGAAGTCATAAACAGCGCTGCGCTTCAAGCATTGCGAAGAGCTGCTGGCAAATGCAGGAAAGTGCTGTTTGAATGAATACTTACGAGCCTGCTGCTGTCTACCATCGCTCAGTCAGACTGCTCTATCAAATCATATACTTAATTATAATATAATAACATACAGAAATACGCGCCTTCGGTCATAAAGATGGTAAAATCCGGAAACTATCATTTCGAAAACAAAACGTCTATTCTTTCAGTGAAATATGGAACCGTTCCATATTTTATTGAACGGGTGGCAACCCTATGTCTAAATATTGCTATTACATTGCACAATCTTCAATGTTATGTCATAATTATGTAAAATTCTGGCTAATTAATTACGGTCTTTGTTAGGAAGAAATGGTCAATACACAGTTCGCAACGAGCCAGGCGGCCCAAACTGCTACACATACCCTGACTCTGCTTGCACTGAACGCAAGATAAGTCACACAATTTCCCTAGTTAAAATTGCCTGCTAAGATGAAATTATTTTAATTAAATATGCAGGTTTAAAAAAAGATACTTGTGAATTGATTTTAAGAAAGGCATTGATGTTTATGGTTAGGTACATTGGTGCAAAGATGGTGCTTTTTTCGCGAATGCGCTTTTGTTAAATCATCACCCGTTTGGCGAAGTAGGCTGTGATTCGATGATAAATTAACAGGCACCGCATTGATTATATGCAATACAGGACAAGCTAGTTAAACTAGTAATATCATCAACCATGTGTAGTTAACTTCTTCGATATAGGGGGCGCTCTTTTAATTTTGGGATAAAAAAACGTTCCCGTTTTAAACAAGATATTTTGTCACGAAAAGATGCTCGACTATGCATATAATTGACAGCTTTGGAAAGAAAACACTGATGTTTCCAAATCTGCAAAGATATTATCTGTGAGTGCCACAGAACTGATGCTACAGGCGAAACCAAGATTACATTTCAAACAGGAAATGCCCCAGATTTTGAAGGCGCTGTGTTCCAATGTCTCCTTATATGGCTGTGAATGCGCAAGGAATGAGCTTACACTTTCTGTCGTTTCCCCAAGGTGTCTGCAGCATTGTGACGTATTTGTAGGCATATCATTGGAAGATTGACCATAAGAGACTACATTTACCAGGTGCTCGCTTGGTGTCCTCCGTTGCAATTATTGCGTAATCTCCACCTGCGTGTATTTTTCTGTTTGCTTCAGAGGAGAAACCCAACTGCCACGAATGACTTATCATCGAATAGATATGTGAAAAACACCTTGAGGATTGATTCTAAACAACGTTTGCCATGTTTCTGTCGATATTATGGAGTTAATTTGTAAAAGAGTTCGGCGTTGTAATGACTGAATTTTCGTTTTTTTTTCTTGGCCAAACGTGATGAACAAAACGGAGCGATTTCTCCTACACAAATAATATTTTGGGAAATACTGAACATTTGCTATTTAACTGAGAGTCTCCTCATTGAAAACATCCGAAGTTCTTCAAAGGTAAATTATTTTATTTGAATGCTTTTCTTGTTTTTGTGAAAATGTTGCCTGCTGAATGCTAGGCTTAATGCTATGCTAGCTATCAATACTCTTACACAAATGCTTGTGTAGCTATGGTTGAAAAGCATATTTTGAAAATCTGAGATGACAGTGTTGTTAACAAAAGGCTAAGCTTGTGAGCCAATATATTTATTTCATTTCATTTGCGATTTTCATGAATAGTTAACGTTGCGTTATGGTAATGAGCTTGAGGCTATGATTACGCTCCCGGATACGGGATTTCTCGTCGCTAGAGGTTAACTAGTGATTATGTTAAGATGTATTGTTTTTTATAAGATAAGTTTAATGCTAGCTAGCAACTTACCATGGCTCCTTGCTGCACTCGCGTAACCGGTGGTCAAGCCTGCCACGCAGTCTCCTTATGGATTGCAATGTAATCGGCGTCCAAAAATGCTGATTATCGACTGTTATGAAAACTTGAAATCGGCCCTGGCGATTAAATCGGTCGACCTCTAATTCAGAATACATTATGAATTTTATGGATAACTTATCATAATGACATGCACCATCAACACTGATTAGTAAACCAGGACCCACATACAAAAGAAAGACCAGGTCTACAACACTACCCCACAGTTTAGACTCTAAACGAACAAGGGAACTTCAACTTTGTCACCTAGCTGGTTGGATGAAAAGTGAATGATAATACGTAAAAGCACAAACATGATTATTTTGGGGGTGGGGTGGATTTGTTTGTCAAGACTCCAGACCATTGAGAACAGGAAGAACAAAGCACTCAGCAGGGTTGAGGTTAGTACCTGGGATGACATGGGATGTCCCATGGGTTTGTCTGAAGTGAGGAGTCCACTTGGCAGGTCAGCCTGGTAGGAGAGGGGGGGTGGTCCCGAGGAGAACTCCCCAACATTAGGGGTGCCAGGGGCATTTGGGAAGTCTGAGAACCCAGGCTGGTTAGGGTATCCCAATCCTGGGCAGAAACAGACATACACTCGTTACTTAGACATTCTCCACCCTTTTAACCATACATTTACATGAGAAGAACGTTTATTTGTTATTTTTTTCACAGAGAGCATTTATTTCGGCAAATTCTTTTGTAAAATGGCTATGAGAGGTGAT
Source organism: Oncorhynchus mykiss (assembly GCF_057628025.1). Lineage (NCBI taxonomy): Eukaryota > Metazoa > Chordata > Actinopteri > Salmoniformes > Salmonidae > Oncorhynchus > Oncorhynchus mykiss. Next base: position 50,520,591 of record NC_143027.1, on the reverse strand, counting down.
TTTGAAAATTTGGCTAAAACAGTCCAAAACCTTTGTATTTGTACACTAAAGGAAAAACGTCAGAACCATTCTTTACTGAATGAACTATTGGTTGTGTTCATTGGGATACTCCATAGAAAACTGTGCAAATATTTTGACACAGAAAAGAAAACCATAATAAGTACAGACAATATACTATCGTATCTCAGTCCCTCCGGGATTTTCAGTTTTTTTGGGGGGTGATAGATTCAGAGGAGTTGGATTAAATGCGGAAGACACATTTTGGTTGAATGCATTCAGTTGTGCAACTGACTAGGTATCCCCTTTCCCTACACAATTTGCAATGATTTTGTACACTTTGTCACGAAAATGCACTAACAGGGGGAAAGGTTTGTTGACGTGTGGCTTGATTGAATGATTTTATGCTTTAAAAAAGTGCTGCAATTGGTTAAAACTTTTAGCACTCGTTTTGTATTGCGGTAATATTGCAGTGATTTGACTGTTTTATGAGGTAATAGTGCGGAGATGGGTAAAATTTGAAACCATAATAACCACAGAATCACAAAGGGACTGGTATATGTATTAGTGTTTTCTTTTCTTCCATTACATGCCAACTGGACACGACCGTAGTTTGTTATCCACTGGGAAAGTCATGTCTACTTCCAGCTCCACTTCCGTATAAAGTCCCATACCGTTTTTGACTGTACTTCAAGAATACATAATGGAATTCATGAAAATGCAGTCATTTAAGATACAGTGCATTCGTAAAGTATTCAGACCCCTTGACTTTTTCCACATTTTGTTACATTACAGCCTTTTTCTAAAATTGATTAAATAGTTTTTCCCCTTTATCAATCTACACACAATGACAAAGTAAAAACTAGTTTGATATTTTTGCAAATGTACTAAAAGTAAACTGAAACATATTTACATTAGTATTCAGGCCCTTTACTAAGTACTTTATTGAAGCACCTTTGGCAGCGAATACAGCCGAGTCTTCTGTAGCAGGTTATCATCATTATCATTGCAATCTACTGCAAAGATAGGACAGAACTCTGCAGGCTACTATCCAGGTCTGTACCCAAACAATTTGAACTTCTACTTTTAAAAATCCACCTCTCTAAAAACAAGTCTCTCACCGTTGCCGCCTGCTATAAACCACCGTCTGCCCCCAGCTGTGCTCTGGACACCATATGTGAACTGATTGCCCCCCATCTTTCTTCAGAGCTTGTGCTGCTAGGCGACCTAAACTGGAACATGCTTAACACCCCAGCCATCCTACAATCTAAACTTGATGCCCTCAACCTCACACAAATTATAAATGAACCTACCAGGTACCTCCCCAAAGCCTTAAACACAGGCACCCTCATAGATATCATCCTAACCAACTTGCCCTCTAAATACACCGCTGTTTTCAACCAAGATCTCAGCGATCACTGCCTCATTGCCTGCATTCGTAATGGGTCAGCGGTCAAACGACCTCCACTCATCACTGTAAAACGCTCCCTGAAACACTTCAGCGAGCAGGCCTTTCTAATCGACCTGGCCGGGGTATCCTGGAAGGATATTGATCTCATCCCGTCAGTAGAGGATGCCTGGATATTTTTTTTAAATTCCTTCCTAACCATCTTAAATAAACATGCCCCATTCAAGAAATGTAGAACCAGGAACAGATATAGCCCTTGGTTCTCCCCAGACCTGACTGCCCTTAACCAACACAAAAACATCCTATGGCGTTCTGCATTAGCATCGAACAGCCCCCGTAATATGCAGCTGTTCAGGGAAGCTAGAAACCATTATACACAGGCAGTTAGAAAAGCCAAGGCTAGCTTTTTCAAGCAGAAATTTGCTTCCTGCAACACTAACTCAAAAAAGTTCTGGGACACTGTAAAGTCCATGGAGAATAAGAACACCTCCTCCCAGCTGCCCACTGCACTGAAGATAGGAAACACTGTCACCACTGATAAATCCACCATAATTGAGAATTTCAATAAGCATTTTTCTACGGCTGGCCATGCTTTCCACCTGGCTACTCCTACCCCGGTCAACAGCACTGCACCCCCCACAACAACTCGCCCAAGCCTTCCCCATTTCTCCTTCTCCCAAATCTGCTCAGCTGATGTTCTGAATGAGCTGCAAAATCTGGACCCCTACAAATCAGCCGGGCTAGACAATCAGGACCCTTTCTTTCTAAAATTATCTGCCAAAATTGTTGCCACCCCTATTACTAGCCTGTTCAACCTCTCTTTCGTGTCGTCTGAGATTACCAAAGATTGGAAAGCAGCTGCAGTCATCCCCCTCTTCAAAGGGGGTGACACTCTTGACCCAAACTGCTACAGACCTATATCTATCCTACCATGCCTTTCTAAGGTCTTCGAAAGCCAAGTCAACAAACAGATTACCGACCATTTCGAATCTCACCATACCTTCTCTGCTATGCAATCTGGTTTCAGAGCTGGTTATGGGTGCACTTCAGCCACGCTCAAGGTCCTAAATGATATCTTAACCGCCATCGATAAGAAACATTACTGTGCAGCCGTATTCATTGATCTGGCCAAGGCTTTTGACTCTGTCAATCACCACATCCTCAGACTCGACAGCCTTGGTTTCTCAAATGATTGCCTCGCCTGGTTCACCAACTACTTCTCTGATAGAGTTCAGTGTGTCAAATCGGAGGGTCTGCTGTCCGGACCTCTGGCAGTCTCTATGGGGGTGCCACAGGGTTCAATTCTTGGACCGACTCTCTTCTCTGTATACATCAATGAGGTCGCTCTTGCTGCTGGTGAGTCTCTGATCCACCTCTACGCAGACGACACCATTCTGTATACTTCTGGCCCTTCTTTGGACACTGTGTTAACAACCCTCCAGGCAAGCTTCGATGCCATACAACTCTCCTTCCGTGGCCTCCAATTGCTCTTAAATACAAGTAAAACTAAATGCATGCTCTTCAACCGATCGCTACCTGTACCTACCTGCCTGTCCAACATTACTACTCTGGATGGCTCTGACTTAGAATACGTGGACAACTACAAATACTTAGGTGTCTGGTTAGACTGTAAACTCTCCTTCCAGACCCATATCAAACATCTCCAATCCAAAGTTAAATCTAGAATTGGCTTCCTATTTCGCAACAAAGCATCCTTCACTCATGCTGCCAAACATACCCTTGTAAAACTGACCATCCTACAAATCCTCGACTTTGGCGATGTCATTTACAAAATAGCCTCCAATACCCTACTCAACAAATTGGATGCAGTCTATCACAGTGCAATCTATTTTGTCACCAAAGCCCCATATACTACCCACCATTGCGACCTGTACGCTCTCGTTGGCTGGCCCTCGCTTCATACTCGTCGCCAAACCCACTGGCTCCATGTCATCTACAAGACCCTGCTAGGTAAAGTCCCCCCTTATCTCAGCTCGCTGGTCACCATTGCATCTCCCACCTGCAGCACACGCTCCAGCAGGTATATCTCTCTAGTCACCCCCAAAACCAATTCTTTCTTTGGCCGCCTCTCCTTCCAGTTCTCTGCTGCCAATGACTGGAACGAACTACAAAAATCTCTGAACTGGAAACACTTATCTCCCTCACTAGCTTTAAGCACCAACTGTCAGAGCAGCTCACAGATTACTGCACCTGTACATAGTCCACCTATAATTTAGCCCAAACAACTACCTCTTTCCCTACAGTATTTTATGTATTTATTTATTTTGCTCCTTTGCACCCCATTATTTGTATTTGTACTTTGCACATTCTCCCATTGCAAATCTACCATTCCAGTGTTTTACTTGCTATATTGTATTTACTTTGCCACCATGGCCTTTTTGCCTTTACCTCCCTTATCTCACCTCATTTGCTCACATCGTATATAGACTTGTTTATACTGTATTATTGACTGTATGTTTGTTTTACTCCATGTGTAACTCTGTGTCGTTGTATGTGTCGAACTGCTTTGCTTTATCTTGGCCAGGTCGCAATTGTAAATGAGAACTTGTTCTCAACTTGCCTACCTGGTTAAATAAAGGTGAAATAAAAAAAAATAAAAAAATAAAAATTGCACGCCCAATTTTTCAGTTTTTGATTTGTTAAAAAAGTTTGAAATATCCAATAAATGTCGTTCCACTTCATGATTGTGTCCCACTTGTTGATTCTTCACAAAAAATACAGTTTTATATCTTTATGTTTGAAGCCTGAAATGTGGCAAAAGGTCGCAAAGTTCAAGGGGGCCGAATACTTTCGCAAGGCACTGTATATTGGTCATATTGTTCACGGCTCCCGAGTGGCGCACAATGGGATTGTCTTGCAGTTTTCCAGCTGTATCCACTGAAAGAGCATGAGGTTCAAGACACGAGGGCAGGGGGCACGGGATGGGCCGCAGAGCCGCACACAGGAGACCAACCTAGCCCATGTTGGCGGAGAGTCACAGCATATTTTTCAATATACTGTAGGCCTACCATATGTGACATGAGTCTCACTAGTATTGAGTAACGTGCTGTTAAAAGTGGTGTAGGTCTTATTTATTTAAAGACAATATTGAAGTTACAAGCAATAGCCTACAACTATTTTAGCACTCTTTGCTCTGGAACAAGCATAGGGACTGGTCTCGATAAATCAATGAGATTTTTATTTTCACTGAATCTCCATTTGTGTATTGGTTAGACTAGATTTAGAAAAGCAGGGTGTAAAAATTAGGGCGACAGCTGAAGCATTGGTCCAGAGCCAGACGCCATTGGCGGAGAGTCAGGGGGGAATGATATGTTGAAGTGGGCGAGGAACGAGATGGAGTCACAATCCATGCCAAGCACACGTGAGCTCTGGAACTCCACCTCCGACAGGCAGAGTCAACAAACCTGGCGGGTTCGTCGGGTCGTCAGTTCCATTCCTCTTCTGACAACAGAACTTGACCAACTGTTCACCAGCCATAGCAAGGGCCGTCCAGACCATTGTGCTGTTCTGCTATTTATTCCAAGGAAGTGTAACCGAAGAGAGAGATATCACGAGTGGGCACAGACTACCAACTGGGATAGATCCAGAGGCAAATGTGGCTTACCAGTGAACCTCTGTGTGTTCATCATTAATACTGTGTCTCAGAAGTTTCTGTCCACGACTGATGCAACTAGAAAAGGCATTAAAGACCGAGTTAACGAGTACTTGAGGTCAAAGAAAAGGTCTGGACATGGCCTGCTCTCCCTTATGTAAGGAATTAGGCACTATCCTATTTTATTACAGTATGTACTGTAGGCAATTTTTACTTGTCAGACTGCACAGTAGCCTAATAAACAAATGCAGGTGGCTTATATCTTCAACATGCTTTAAATGCTTTACTATCTTTAATGTAAAAGCATATACTGTACAGTAGTTTATTTCTTCATCACCATCGTTATGCTTTCGTTAATAAAATAATGATGAAAATACTCTCAAAACACACATAGTCACATTGTACAGCTCCATTATATGGCTATTAAGCAGGGCTATATTTTGACCTTTATGGGCGGCGCACAATTGGCCAAGCGTTTCCCTCTAAAAACAGAAATAAATGTTTTGGCCTTTACAAATATTATTTTGGCTTTTATTCAGATTACAATAGCTCACTATCGTTTTTTTGAAAACGAAATAACCTCAAATGTCGTTATATATTATCATCAAGTTGATGGCAGTCATACAGCAGCACCTACAAAAAGCTGAGTGACTCACTCATTCATGGCTTTGGATCAAAAAATATAAATAATTTCTAATAGTCTGACTTCTTGGTGACAGGGGGCAGTTTTTTCACGTCCGGATGAAATGCATGCCCAAATTCAACTGCCTGCTACTCATCCCCAGAAGATAAGATATGCATAGTATTAGTAGATTTGGATAGAAAACACTCTGAAGTTTCAAAAACTGTTTGAATCATGTCTGCGAGTATAACAGAACTTATTTAGCAGGCGAAACCCCGAGGACAAACCATTCAGATTTTTGTTTTGTTTTGAGGTCACTCTTTTCAATGGGCTTTCATTGGGAATCCAGATTTCTAAGGGACCTTCTTGCAGTTCCTGCCGCTTCCACCGGATGCCACCAGTCTTTAGAAATTGGTTGAGGTTTTTCCTTTGTGTATTGAAGAAGTATGGCCATCTTGAACGAGGGTCACTTGTAGTTTACTGTTAGATAGAGGCGCGTGACCAGAAAGCTAGCTACAGTTTATTTTCCTCCTGTATTGAACACAGATCATCCCGACTTCAATTTTAGCGATTATTTACGTAAAAAATTCCTAAAGTTGCATTACAAAAGTAGTTTGAAATGTTTTGGTAAAGTTTACAGGTAACTTTTGAGATATTTTGTAGTCACTTTGTGCAAGTTGGAACCAGTGTTTTTCTGGATCAAACGCGCCAAATAAATGGACATTTTGGATATATATCGACAGAATTAATCGAACAAAAGGACCATTTGTGATGTTTATGGGACATATTGGAGTGCCAACAAAAGAAGCTCAAAGGTAAGGCATGAATTATATTTTTATTTCAGCGTTTTGTGTCGCGCCTGCAGGGTTGAAATATGCTTCTCTCTTTGTTTACGGAGGTGCTACCCTCAGATATTAGCATTGTTTGCTTGTAAAAATGAAACGTTCATAAAAGCTACACTTGTTGTGAATCCAGCCAACATGTCAGATTTCAAAAAGTATTTTCGGCGACGAAAATACTTTTTGAAATCTGACATGTTGGCTGGATTCACAACAAGTGTAGCTTTTATGAACGTTTCATTTTTATAGTAATTTATTTAAATTTGGAGTCACGTCACATATTGTAGGCCTACTGTAGGCGACATGAGTCTCACTAGTGTTGAGTAATGTGATGTTATTTATTTAAAAAGCATATTGAAGTTAGAAGCAACAGCCTACAACTATGTAAGCACCGTTTCGCACTGCTCTGAGACAAGCATGGGGACTGGTCTTGATGAATCAATGAGATGTTTGATTTTTCACTGAATCTCCGTTTGGGTATTGGTTAGATTAGAATTAGAAAATTAGGGTGTAGAAATGTTATGCTCTTAGTGTAACCTTTATTTAACTAGGCAAGTCAGTTAAGAAAAAAAATCTTATTGACAAGGACAGCCTACTCCTTCCTCCCTGACGGGGAATTGAACCCCGGTCTCCCGTGTGCCCGCACGACACAGGTATTCTTTAGCTCAATAGCCCAGTACTGTAATCCTGACCATCACGTTGTACAGCGGCATATTTTCTGTTCCATCCTAACGGAAACCCAGAGAGTTTGTTTTTTTTCTTGGAATAGAACCACCATAATATGAATCAAATTAATTAAGCAAGTACCAGTGAAAAGTATGGTCACACCTACTCATTCCAGGGTTGTTCTTTATTTTTTACTATGTTCTACATTGTAGAATAATAGTGAAGACATCACAACTATGAAATAACACATATGGAATCAGTTAAGAACAAATTCTTATTTACAAGGACAGCCTACTGCTTCCTCCCCATCGGGGAAGTGAACCCCGGTCTCCCGCTTGCCCGCATTCTCTAGTATAGCCATTATTGAAGGCTATCAAATGCTTCTCAAAGATGCGCTCTGGTGGTCAAACTAGCACTAACAATGGTACCAGTGGTTCACACTTAAATGTGCCATAGAATTCTGTAATTTATGCATATATATTATAGAATTTATGCAAGCAGTGCTGCAATACGCTGCTACTTTTAAAGGAGGAACCACTGTACATGGATGCACTTTCTAGATAGGTTTAGGATCTCATACTGAAGCTTATAGAGACCCCCAACTGGTGTTAAATAAAACAATATAGATGCAAGCATCATGAAACCGACCAGTTTTTTGGACCCAACTTGCTTACCACTTTTTCCATGTGATTTCTTTCTTCACAGATTCCACAAAATTATCACTTTTACTCTTACCTACATGCACATATTGCCTCAATTACATCATAACCCTGCACAATGACTTGGCACCGAGTCAACTCCTTGTATATAGCCTCGCCATTGTTATTTTATTTTGTTACCATTTCTATTGTTTAGCAAACTTGTATTACTTTTAATTCTGCATCGGTGGGAAAGGACTTCTTAGAGCTGCGATCCTGTTAACGGGGATAAACATCCAGGGAAATTTCAGAGCGACAAAACTAAAAATACAACATTGTAACATTAAACTTTCTTGAAAATTCAAGTGTCTTACATCCTTCAAAAGATTAGAATCTTGGTAATCAAACTGCGTTTTCCAATTTAAAATAGCTATTACAGAGAACAAATACCATGCTTTTGTTTGAGAAGCGCAATCAACAACAACAAACTTTTCCCGCCATGACAGGTTTGACATATTCACATATGAAGGTAACATTATGACTTACATTCTGATATCTTGCTCTTATTTCTCCTCCTGAGGGTCCCAATGATCAAAGGAAGTGTAGTTTTCTTTGACAAAATCTATTTTTATAGCCTAACACGAAACATTTTGTAAACCGCTTGTGTCGTGAATTCCATCTCTATCAACTTTTGACGAAGCATTCAACGTAATTACACACACTAAACAATCGTTTATCTAGTCATGGTTGGTTTCATTGCAATCCTCTGGATGTTTGTAACACAGCCATACTTGATTGTTCTTTTTGCGGGGCGTATTGAACGAAATGAACTGATTTGAAGACAACGAGCAATGACCTCATTGCGCACCAATAATATTAGCGAAGTTTTGTTGATTGACTGTATTTCTGCCCAATGACCACTGATCTTCTTGAAATCTAGCTTGGTAGATAGCCAATGAGCTGAGGTAAACGCCAGTATGTGATGGTTATGGGTTGGACCACCATCACTTATTCGTAAACGCACGCGTGACGAACTTCCATTCGCCATTGACCATCAGACTTGTTGCAGTCACGCGCAGTATTTTGGAAAGTGTTTTTTCAACGATTTCATAGAACACATCATGGCGCATAAATCAGGAAAAGCGAAGTCCAAATCTAAGTATACAGATTTGCACCAGATTATAGAAGAAATTAATCGAGAAAGTGAGACAGATTTGTTGTTTGAAGAATCTTTGAGTGAGCATAGTTATGACTCAAACACTGAAGATATGTTTCTGCAAGGAGAGGATATAATCCTGGACTGGTAAATGCTAATGGCGTTGTTTGTAATATAATTTGATATATTTTTCTGCAAAAATATTATTAATTATTATTTATTTTTTAGCAATTTATAGAAATATAATCAGTAATGAAATGTGTGATGAAATGTGTAAAGTACACATTGGCTATACATAGTGTGTGTGTGTGTGTGTGTGTGTGTGTGTGTGTATGTATATATATATATATATATATATATATATATATATATATATATATATATATATATATATATTCCATGTCAGACATATTTATTTTCTATTTTTTATTAAAATGGAATGGAGTAGAACAGCAAACACACACATGGCCACTGCGCCTGCTGCTCCACTCCACTCCATTTCCATATGAAATAGCCATTGGGTGCTGTTGAGGGGAGGGCAGGCCCACAAGAATGGCCGGAGTTGAATGGAACAGCACTTCACCTTAGTGACTGTTCCCTCTGCTCTATACAATACATATGTTAATTTTACGTGATGATAAAAGGCTCATATATAAATATTTCTTTAAAATGTTTTCTTTCACAGTGATAGCGACTTCGACTGGGAGCCCCCGGTGCCAAGGTGCCCATCCCCCACTGAAGCGGGTTCATCAAGCCGGACCCCTGCTGTCTCCGGCTCCACACCTACCCCCGCCCGGCCATCTAGAGGTGTGAAGACACAAACAAAGAAGCGGAGGAAGGGAAGTGTGGAACCTGTTGGCAGAGAGGAAGAGGGGCAATGGCACTCTGTGCTGGAGGAGGATGTGGAGCCACGTCCTCCAATATTCAGACCAAAAAGGCCACCAGGACCTCAGCTGGACATGACCTTGAAATACAGACCCATGCAACTTTTTCAACTGTTTTTCACCCCGTCAATTGTTGATTCCCTGGTGTGTAATACAAACAAATATGGGGCTAAGAAGCAAGCAGGAAAGAAAGAGGCATGTAAGCCCATTTCCATGTCAGACCTTTTCTGCTACCTTTCACTGGTCATTTACATGGGGCTGGTGAAATTAAAAACCCTAAAGGATTACTGGAAAACATCCCCACTCTTTCACCCCCACTGTCATGTCCTCTACAAGGTTTCTTAATATCTCATGGGCGCTTCACATCAGTGACCCAGAAGTTGATGAGGAGAATGACAGAGGGGAGAGGCACCGCAAGGTTTGACAGGCTCTGAAAAGTCAAACCTCTCTACCCCAGCATGGTTGCCTGCAAGACCCATTTTCAGCCCACCCAGAACTTGTCCATAGATGAGAAGATGGTAGCCTCAAAGGCCGGAATTGGCCTAAAACAATACATGCGTAACAAACCAACAAAATGGGGTTACAAGCTGTTTGTTTCTGCTGATTGTGTGTGTGCATACACATGCAATTTTTTGGTTTATGAGGGGAAAAGCAGTTTTGCGACTGGTAAGGGACTCAGTTACGATTCCGTCATGGAGTTATTGGATTTTCAACTGATGGGGAAGGGCTACAAACTTTGTGGACAACTTTTACACAAGCCCTACCCTGTTTGCAGACCTGAGGAAGCTGGAGGTGTGGGCTTGTGGCACTATTCGGACCAACAGAGTGGGCTTTCCGAAGACAAAGGTGAACGACATGCCTTAGTGGGGTACCATGCGATGGATCCGTGAAGATGGCCTGTTGTTTGTGAAGTGGATGGATACCAGAGAGGTGGTGATGTACTCCACTATCCACAAGTCCTTCAGTGGCGATCACGTCATCAGGCGTGTGAAGGACACTACTGGGGCATGGACCACCAAACATTTCCCCATTTCTGCAGCTATCAAGGATTACAACAAGGGCATGGGAGGTGTAGACCTATCAGACGCACTGATAGGGTACTACAATGTTCTCCACAAGACAAAGAAATGGTACAATACATTGTTTTACCATTTCATTGACATTGCTGTGGTGAATTCCTTCATCCTGCAGAAGGAAATGGCGAAGAGCTGTGCACAGCCCCCCATCTCACAGCTAGCCTTCAGGGAGCTGCTCATCCGGGAGCTTGCTGGCTATAGCACAAAGTCCACTGCATCACATTCTGCCCCCTCTACCTCTGCCCCCTCTACTCCTGCCACCAGTGGTGTTCATATGCCAAAGTTCATAACTGCAGGCATGAATGTGCCTCAGGGCCAAAAGGGCACAGCATGGAGGCGTCGTTGTGTTCTTTGTCACATGAAGTCCCCCATCACCTGCACCACTTGTTTGGTTTGCCTCTGCTTTACAGCAGAAAGAGACTGCTATGGGACATGGCACCAGCAGCAAAATATTGTGTAGAGGACTGAGGGTCTTCCAAAGGGTCTACCCCTGTTTTTAATTTTTTTTAAAATTCAAATGTATATTTTAAACATTTTTTGTAATTTTTTTTGTGTGTTAGAATTGCTTTTTGATATGTTGTATATAGTTATTTGCACTGTTGTATATAGTTATATATAATTTCACCAATTCGGCCACTTGGGTACATTTGGGTAACTTGTGTGGGACACCTGGGTGACTTCATGCAAAATGTCATGTAGCTCACCCATTCCTGATGTTATCAGTCGAAACTTTGACAACTACAGTCGCCCTCTTGTGTTATCCATCAAAATTATCCCCAGCATCCTATCTGACTGTTTGGCTATTCTAGTACATGTGAAAGATGATGCTACAACAATAAAAACAGAAAACGTATGCTCTTTCTTTCTCTTTTCTTCTACCAGATCTATTGTGTTATATTCTCCTACATTCAATTAACATTTCCACAAACTTCAGAATGTTTCCATTCAAATGATAACAAGAATATGCATATCCTTGCCTCTGGGCCAGAGCTACAGACAGTTAGATTAGGGTATGTCTTCAGGCGGAAATTGAGAAGAAGGGATGCAGCCATAAGAAGCTAAGTAAGAATTTGACAGTAAAGTCTACACACCTGTTGTATTCGGCGCATTTGACAAATACATTTTGATTTGATGCATTGATGATATTTGGTCACAGAATACATTTATGTATAGTTTCCTAGAAACAACAGGTGGCTCAACTAACACTTTGGCTCGACTTAGCCAACTCTCCCCTATACCATTCTGTTTGTGCTGACTTTCCACTCTTTTCCAGTCCTTTTACTGCCATACACGTTTGGCAGTGACAGATTCCAAGGAGTGGAATGCTAGCAGAAATCAGGTTCTGGATTTCAGGCTACTCTGGAAGCCCATAAAAAAAATACTTTAAAAAAAGTGGATATGGAAGTGAAAATGGCACCACACTTCCCTACCACATGAGAGGAGTTAGGTCAGTCTACCTTGGCTGGGGTAGTCCGGAGTACTGCCGTTTCCCCCTGCTGGCATGGAGGGGTAGGGCGATGAGGCTGGGCCCAGGGAGGCGATCATCTCCATGACACTGGGCAGGATCATGTGACTGGGGCTCAGGGTGCGGCAGCGCTTCAGTGCCGGACCATCCGGCTCTTCTTTGATGTGAAGGTCGGGTTTGATGGGAACGGGCTTCCAGCTGCACACCGGGTCAATGGTAATCTCCTCATACTCCGAGCTGCGTGCGTGTAAAATTCAGAGATGAACGTTTTAGATACGTGGCTGCAGATGAAATAGCACCGTATTCTTTATATGGTGCACCACTTTTGACCAGATAGGGCTCTGGTCAGAAGTAGTGCACCAAATAGGGAATAGGCTGCCATTCAGGACGCAACTGTGTTTTGGGTTTTGTGAGAGACATATTGTTGAGGGGATTGGGGGGATAATAGAGAATGGGAGAGGAATATGGGGGAAAGAATATTAAGCACAATCAGGTACAAGTCAGAATGACATTGGGGAGTTGGTTCTTACTTCTGAATGTAGATGAGGATCCCCAGCATGTACTGGTCCACCTCTAGACCCTCCAGTAGAGCAGTCTTACTGCAAGGGGGAAAGGACGTAGTAGTGAGCTACAATCTATTTAGGACAGAGTAGTGAGCTTCAATCGATTTGAATCCTGCAAGGGAGTTATGTAGTAGTCTACTATTCTAACGTACTTGCACACAGGACAGCGCCAGGTCCCCCTCTCACAGTTCAGCTGCAGGTAGGACTCTAGGTCGAAACACTGAAACCAGGTTGAGAGAGAGTAGGATTAGCCGAAAATTCATCCAGAAACAGAAACATAATATTGATCCGTCACTCACAAACCCTCACATGACTTCCTTGGCACTCAAGAGTTGTGTAGCCTATCTCTAGGGAACAGGTGAAGGATCAACACTGGCTGCGTCTGAAGTGACACCCTATTCCCTATATAGTACCCTACAAGAAGAGCACTATTTAGGGAAGAGGGAGCCATTTCAGATGCAGCACTGTTTTTTTCCACTCTGAGGGAGCAGTGTTAGTGGAGCCGATCGGTGTGGTACTGGCAAGGAGTACTGACCTGTATGTGTCTGCAGTCATGGCCTCGCGCTGGCAGCTGGATGCGGCGGAATGTGATGGGGCACTTGAGGGACACCCTGATAGCAGTCTGCTCCACCCCGTCCTCCCCATTCAGCCCCGGTGTCCCTGGGATGGTGCCGCTGCTGAAGTTCCTCTTGACTGCAGTGGGGAACGGGGGAGACAGTGAATTTAAGGCCTTTTCACACTGCATTTGTCTTAGCCTTGGGCTATCCTTAGCCCCATGCCAAGACTGTCCCTGTGTTAACTTAGCCTGTGTTCACTGAAACCAACTGTCACTTTTCTGGAGTAGAATATTGAAATTAGGTAACAATGGAACTCTGCCCTGGGCTAAGGCTGGTGCTAACCCACTTGAGAATATGCAAGAGTGAACACTATCTTTGCCCCAGGCTAAAAGCTCCCATAGCTAAGTGCAGTGTGAACAGGGCTTTAGAGACCCATAGGCCATGCGGCGAGTGAAGTCCCCATTGTAGAGATACAGGATGTATTGCTATACTATGATGCCGTAGTGGTCAGTGCCTTATCGTGGGACAGTAGCGTTAAAGGGATGGAGAAATGAATGCACAGGTTTTCCAAAGGCTGCGTCGCTCATTTGGTAAAGCATGGTGCTTGCGATGTCAGGATTACGGGTTTGATTCCCGCTGGGGCCCCCAATATGAATAGTTATGCATGTGCTACCGTTAGTAGCTTTTGATAAAATCATCTGCTAAATAGCAGAGTATTTAATATTTTCTAAAATTGATTAAATACATGTTTTCCTCATCAATCTACACACAATACTCCAAAATGACAAAGTGAAAGCAGATTTAAAAAAAATATATTTCTAAATTTATTACAAATAAATAATTATTTACATAGGTATTCAGAATCTTTGCTATGTGACTCAATTGAGCTCAGGTGCATCATGTTTCCATTGATCATCCTTGAGATTTTGCTACAACTTGATTGGAGTCCACCTGTGGTAAATTGATTGGACACGATTCAGAAAGGCACACACTTGTCTATATAAGGTCCCACAGTTGACAGTGCATGTCAGAGCAAAAACCAAGCCATGAGGTTGACGAAATTGTCCGTAGAGCTCCAACACAGCATTGTGTTGAGGCATAGATCTGGGGAAGGGTACCAAAAGACGCAGCATTGAAGGTCCCCAAGAACACAGGTGGACTCCATCGATCTTAAATGAAAGAAATTTGGAACCACTAAAACCCTTCCTAGAGCTGGCCGCCCGGCCCAACTGAACAATCGGGGGAGAAGGGCCTTGGTCAGGGAGGTGACCAAGAAGCCGATGGTCACTCTGACAGAGCTCTAGGGTTCTTCTGTGGAGATGGGAGAACCTTCCAGAAGGACAAACATCTCTGCAGCACCACTAAATCAGGCCTATATGATAGAGTGGCCAGACAGAAGCCACTCCTTAGTAAATGGCACATAAGTGTCTCATTGGAGTTTGCCAAAAGGCACCTAAAGGAATCTCAAACCATGAGAAACAAGATTATCTGGTCTGATGAAACCAAGATTGAACTCTTTGGCCTGAATGCCAAGAGTCACGTCTGAAGGAAACCTGGCACAATTCCTACGGTGAAGCATGGTGGTGGCAGCATCATGCTGTAGGGGTGTTTTCAGCAGCAGGTCTGGGAGAGTCAGGATTGTGGGAAAGTGCAGAGATCCTTGATGAAAATGCTCCAGAGAGCTCAGACTGGGGCAAAGGTTCACCTTCCAACAGGAAAACTACCCTAAGTACACAGCCAAAACAGCGCTGAATATCCTTGAGCGGCCCAGAACACGATCGAACATAGAGAAATAGCTGTGCAGCGATGCTCCCCATCCAACCTGACAGAGCTAGAGAGGATTTGCAGAGAAGAATGGAAGAAACCCCCCAAATACAGGTTTGCCAAGCTTCTAGCGTCATACCCAAGAATACCTTTTTTATACCATTTTCTAAACACATGCTTTTGCTTTGTCATTGTTGGGTAGTGTGTGTAGATTGAGGAAAAATATAATGTAATCAATTTTAGATTAAGGCTGTAACGGAACAAACTATGGAAAAAGTCAAGGGGTCTGAATACTTTCCGAAGGCGATGTATACTACTAAAAGCTTATTCAGACTTTGCAATAGATTTGAGACAACTGAGAATGGCAAATGGTGGTACCAGAGGTAGTCCTAGTTCAAATGCAAGGTTTCCCTTGTAAAATATATTTTATATCTCAATGGGAGTTTCCTGATGAATTAAAGGTTCAATAAATAAAATGCCCCACTCACTCTTAGTGACACAGTGCTCTGCTGGCAAAAGCCGTTTCTTCATCAAGCCCTGCAGCACCGAGCGTACTGACGGCCTGTGGACCAGCTGGAGCACAAACAGGTGAGACTGCAGGTAGCAAGAGCGAGGGGTAGAGAGGAGGAGAGAGACAGCGAAATAGATGTTTGGGATTAGAGATTATCAGTGCAATAGTGAACACTCTACATAGAGGGCAACAGGTTTGACTGTGCCTCAATTTTAACTGTGACGTGAAACTTGCAGAAGAGTTGATTACAATGGTGAAACTCCATTCAACAGAGTGTAGGTGTGTGCTGCAGGACACTTACACAACAGCAGGCTGTGACCGTGATCTGGATGGTGTTCCTCCCGGGCTGACACACTTGCTTCAGGTACAGGGGCTTGTGGGAAGTCTTGTTGTCGCCACGCTGGATGGTGAGGGGCGTGGCGTTAACGCTCACCTGCACCGACGCCGGCCAGTTGGTGTTCATCTGACGGTCCTCATGGTGGTAACACTTAAACTGGAGCTCCAAGTCCGGCCTGCGTACGGTACACACACGCACCCACACACGCCAAATCATCTACAACAGCAATATAGTAGTATAGTATAGCATGGTTTAGCAATAAGACCCGAGGAGGTGTGGTACTGCATATGGCCAATATACTACGGCTAAGAGCTGTTCTTGCACGACACAAAGCGGAGTGCTAGGACACAGCCCGTAGCCGTGGTAGATTGGCTATATATCACAAAACCCTGAGGTCCTTATTGTTATTATAAACTGGTTACCAACATAATTAGAGCAGTAAAAATAAATGTTCTGTCATACCCATGGTATACGGCCTGATATACCACGGCTTTCAGCCAATCAGGATTCAGGGCTCGAACCACCCAGTTTATAATATAGCACAGTACATTGCAGAATAGCAGGGTATAGTATAGCACAGTACAATCCAATATATAAAATGAAGAGCAGCAGAGCTCGGACCTCATCATGAGGGTCTTGTAGACGGAGTCGCGCAGCTGGAAGACGTGGTTGCTGACGGCCAGGTTGTGCTCCAGGCGGAAGGGTTCCAGCACCACGCCATCTCGTACAGGGAAGGTCAACCGCAGGTCATCGCTGGGGTTACCTGATGAGCAAAGCCAGGCGCAATCAATTAGCCACCATGTCTCGTTGTTAGACCGTCTAAACACACACAACACTAGTTTCTCTGTTTTCTGGAGGCACCGTAAATGCAGAGAAATGATGAAAACAAAGACTTCATTAACCACGTTTCCATCCACAGTTTTTATGCGAGTAATGTCATACCATATAAAAATGAATCACGACAGTTGTGATGGAAACAGGAATTTTCGGTACAAATGTATAAATCCCGATAGATAATTTGTTCATTCGACATGGTGGGATCTTTTTGTGTCGGTAAAATGGCGGTGGAAACGCATCGATGCGCAAATAACAAATATTGATATAATAACCATGATATTGAAGTAAACTTGAAATCACACGTTGACATGGTGTGTGGTCCTCCCACTACGACTCCGGAAAACATGCAGTTTAAATTAGGCTACAGATGAAAAATGATGATGAACTTCCCAGGGTGCTGAAAGTGCATGGTATGAGCGTGATGCTCCTTTCCAATAAATGCTGAGGGTCTTATTCTGGTGACATGATGATCAATGCTTGACTGCCGTTTAAAAAAATATCCATAATCTTATCCATAATCTCATAATGTAGACTAGCCTACCCGCACTGTATCGGAGTCATGGCTAGATGGGATCCTGTTTTTTTGCCAAATTAACGTCAAAAGAGATTTTTTTTTTTTTGCATTTTAACGTGACGTTAATTAGTCAAAAGCTAGATCACTTCTAGCCATTACCCTGTATCTACGAGCTGCTGGCTAAAGCACACGTGCCAAGACCAGAGTAGGCACTTTTTCTATTTAACGCAACAGTTTTTGTGACAACACAGAACATTAGGGGGAAAAAAACATAAGCCAAAAATGCACATTGTGTGCACTACGTCAGCACGCACAGTCAGTTTGGTGGAAACACACCACTGGTGGGGAAAATTGACTTATTTTCTTTATGTAGATTTTTGAAAATTTGCATGAAAATCTGTCACCAATTGAATGGAAGACTAGCTGATCGTGGACTTCAGGAAACAACAGAGGGAGCACCCCCCATCCACATCAACGGGACCGCAGTGGAGAAGGTGGAAAGCTTCAAGTTCCTCGGCGTACACATCACTGACAAACTGGAATGGTCCACCCACAGACAGTGTGGTGAAGAAGGTGCAACAGCACCTCTTCAACCTCAGGAGGCTGAAGAAATTTGGCTTGTCACCTAAAACCCTCACAAACTTTTACAGATGCACAATCGAGAGCATCTTGTCAGGCTGTATCACCGCCTGGTACGGCAACTGCACCACCGCGACCGCAGGGCTTTCCGGAGGGTGGTGCAGTATGCCCAACACATCACCCCCGGGGGCAAACTACCTGCCCTCAAGGACACCTACATCACCCGATGTCACAGGAAGGCCAAAAAGCTAATCAAGGACAACAACCACAAGAGCCACTGCCTGTTCATCCTGTAATCATCCAGAAGGCGAGCTCAGTACAGGTACGTCAATGCTGGGACCGAGAGACTGAAAAACAGCGTCTATCTCAAGGCCATCAGACTGGCCACTTTAATAAATGGAACACTAGTCACTTTAATAATGTTAACATATTTTGCATTACCCATCTCATTTGTATATACTGTATCCGATACTATTCTACTGTATCTTATTCTATGCCGCTCTGACATTGCTCGTCCATACATTTTTTTATTCTTAATTCCATTCCTTTACTAGATTTGTGTTTATTGGGTATATATTGTGTATATAGTGTAATTTTTTAGAAATTACTGCACTGTCGGAGCTAGAAGCGCAAGCATTTTGCTACACCCACAATAACATCTGCTAAACACGTGTATGTGACCAAAAAATTATAATTTAGCTACTGAGAGACGAGGGATTTCCAAAGCAAATTCTGTGTACGAGTGTGTCATGTTTGAGGGTTACCTGTGGGGAGTGGTGGGGGTAGGGAGTTCGTGTTTGGCTTGATG
This sequence comes from Oncorhynchus mykiss, assembly GCF_057628025.1. Taxonomy (NCBI): domain Eukaryota; kingdom Metazoa; phylum Chordata; class Actinopteri; order Salmoniformes; family Salmonidae; genus Oncorhynchus; species Oncorhynchus mykiss. Next base: position 50,501,757 of record NC_143027.1, on the reverse strand, counting down.
TCAGGCAGGAAAGAGGGCTTGACATCATGGCCAGGAGACATGTAGGGGGGTACCGCACTGCCTGGGGTTATGGGAGGGGTGGGGTTTCCAAGAAGGGGAGAGCTTGGATAACCAGGCATCACCCTGCCCGGCTAGGACACAAAGAGAATGAGAGTAGGGTTAGGTTGCTGTACTTGGAGGACTAAAAATAGTAGTAATGTGCTGTGCTTTGAGATTTTGACATTCAGAGGCAACATAGGTCTACATCTCTACACACAAAGAGAAGCCTGGTCCCAAATCTGTTTGTGCCGTCTTTCCAACTCTTACGGCCATTGGCAAGACAGCACAAACAGATCTAGGACCAAGTTACACAAAAACATAATGAAGGTGGAATGAGTTCTCACCCCATTGACTACAGTCTGGTTGAAGGTGTTGTAAACTCCACCGACTCCCCCGGCCACTAGTGCATTTAGTGTGTTGCCCTGTCCATTGAACTGCTCCGACTGAAAGGCAAATCGCACAGCACTGGTTTGTACTCTGGACTCTAGTTTGGGTATTATTACAGTAGCCAGCCAGGGCATACACACACATAGGAGGGAGGGTGTAAAAACAGTAAAGCCCAGCAGGCTGTGTAACAGACAGACAGGAATAGGGGTTTGACAGATCGTGACACTGGATAGTGTTACCTTGTAGTACTGTCCTGGGTGAGCTGGTCCCGAGGGGTACTGGCCCATGTTGCCCTGCTGCATGGGCATCTTGTGGCCTTGGTAGGAGGGGGAGGTGGCTGAGCGCTGGGGTCCCAGGCCCCCATGGTACTGCATGGGCTGCCCAGGGTAGGGCCCCTGACCAGGAGCAGGGCCGGCCATGCCTGGACCATACTGCTGTCCGGTAAAGCCCTGAGGGAGACACACAGAGGGGGCAAAATGGAAACGAGATATGTGTTGACCTCAAAACAAAACTGGGCACACAATTATATTTCTGGTATGATGAGGATACAAACAAATGAAAGCTATAATGTTAGTGAGATAAACCTTACCAAATAAGGAAGTTGAGCCTACTTGAATTTTAAGCTCGCGAAATTACACTTTGATACCCAGCATTAATTGGAGGCTTTTACTTGCTAAAATGTGAAGTGACACCTGGCTATTATAAGAGAATGGCCCATTTTGGTGAAGTTGGACAGTGTAACCAAAAACAACTACCTTAACGGCAAACTCTATATCAAGCTTAATAAAATGGATGGACATAGGTGTTAAAATAGTATTATAATTCACACGGTATATTTTTTACTTATGGCTGTCAGTCTACAAATGGTTTGCATTAGAAAGTATGCGAAGTCATTCGCCGGGAGAGACTCACCTCAGCATTGTATGGGCGTTTGAGTCCCTGCTGTGGCCTGGGTGGTCCATGCTGAGCCCCGGGGTAGCCTGGGTGCTGGGGCATCCTCTGACCTTGAGGGGCACCGTACATGGGCCCCATGGACGGGGGACGAGCGGGACCCATCCCTGCCGGGGACATGCCAGGGGGACCTCGGGGGCCCGGGTGTTGCATGAACTGTGTGTTGTAGCCCGCACCGCCACCCATCTGAAAAGTCCTCTAGGTTAGTGTGGGCATGTTATGGCGGGTGAGATAAAGGAAACAGAAGTCACTTTGATGTTCTGTTTTCACTGGTTTACATGGTTATAATAACGTATAAATAAGGTCCATATTGAGCAGTGTTGCAAAGTCGAAGAACTTCCCTCTGTTAATTAAACATGACATAAGCCACACACTCCTATAGCCAGCAGGGGGTGCAGTATCCACTCAGACCAACAGAGGCCACCATTTTGGTTGGATGTTTCTGCACAATACAGGAGTCTGACAGGCAACTCCCATAAGGTGTTTGTGTCGCAACCCCTGGCTTGTGGTCATCCGAGACAATAGTAATACTATAGCAGAGAGTATGCACTACAGAGTAGGATTAAGTTGTCCCTAGACTCTGATCTTGGGTCAGTTTAGCATTTTCCCCTGTAATGGTTACGGTTAGGATTTGGGGGAAGGCAAGCTGATCCTAGATCTGTACCTATGGAAAAATTCACTCTAGAGCATGTACTACATTGCCCTCCCTACCTCCTTCCTTACCTGGCCGTAGTTCATCTCCTGGTTCTGCTTCTCCTGGATAGCAGCAACCGTTGCCGTGGCTGTGGCTGTTGCTGTGGCAGCCGCTGCAGCCACCGCCGCCGCCGCCGCCTGGGTGAAGTCGGTTTGAGGGCGGATGCCGTGAGGGGGCATGCCCATAGACCCCCCTCCGTTATTGGGGTAACTGAGGGGACAGAGAAATGGTTGTTTCAAAATAAACCAACCTGGAAATAGTGTGACTCCAGTATTTCACACACAGGTACATGTTCCCCCAGTAAAACAGTAACTGTTCCGTATTACCAGAAACCATCATACTCTTGGCTACTATACAAAGACTACAGGAGGACTACTATACAACATGTATGTCTGGTAGCTAATTCATTCTGTTTTGGTTTGGACACTTGTCCCTTGTGCTCGGAGGGAACAGGTCCAGCTATTCAAAAATGAATGGTGTATTGAGAATAGTGTCACCCTGAATATAAATCGATTTAGTTTTGCAGTGCACCACTCAGGATTAAATAGCCTACTAGTCGACTGAATCCACAATGGTATGAGAGGGGATGGCAAAAGGAAACTGCTGTTAATGGGTGAGTCAGAGACAGGTCTCACTAAAAGGAAACGGTTGCAGCCAAGAAGATGGACGAGGAGCTCTGACACTATCCAGCCTTCACATACTGGAGTGGGCAGAGGCATATTGCCAACACGGGTATGTGTGTGGGAGATGTTGACTCCCTTAATCTTTGCCTCCAAATCTCTCCTATCCTTCTCCTCGAGGTAATTCCACATGAATGAGCGGAGATAAAAACACATGGCCTGGGCTATATCGGTCGGTCTGTCTGTCGCTTACCTGCCCACGTACCCAGGCCCGGCGGGGTATCCCCCATTGCCCCTGCCGTACATGCCCTGCTGCATGTAGCCTTTGTTGGGCTCCGGGTAGCCCTGTTGACCCATAAACTGCTGTCCCATCCCAGGGCTGTGGCCGGGCATCATGTTGCCCCCGCCAGAGTTCCCACCTGGACCCATCGGGTTCCCACCCAGGACCTAAGAGGGGGAGGAGAAACAAACAGGAGTGTTTACGAGGTGAATCACTATCAACCTAGTTCTAATATGATTCACCGCAATGATTCTTGTACTTTGGAATGTTAATGTATCGCCTATGGCGGAAGGGAAGGGAGGGTGACATTATATTGCAGCTGTATGTAACGTCCCAAATGGGTCCTGGTCAAAAGTAGTGCACTACATAGGGAATAGGGTGCCATTTGGGACACAACCTTAATGGTTGCTTTCGTGAGGTCACGGGTCTATCCATACCTGGCTGGGTGAAGGATTGGTTACCCCCCACACTGTGGTTACCACAGACAGGGAGCCTGCCGGCTGATTGCTGCCTTGCTGCCAGGACACAGGGTCATAAGGGTAGGAGCCGTCACTGAGGAGGAGGATAGAGAGATTACTGACTGGAGAATTGGGTCGTGGCCAACACTTCCTCTGTGGCCCTTCGGGGACCTCAACTATGGGTTAAGGCGGATAAGTCCGTGGAGCTTTGAGCGGATGTTGGCGCTTTGCTGAGTCAGGAGAAAAATATGGACATGCATTTATACATGTAAGCAACATGCATGCCTGAAGATTCTGGCTTTGCTATAGCCTGTGCATATTTAAAAATCTGTGCTGGGCATGTGTGCCGCCTGTGCTTTACTCAGTGGATTTGCCTGTGCATGTCAATCACATTATCACACGACACTGCACCATGTCTCCATGGAGACAAAGCCGTCACCTAGATACGGGTAAAAGTAGCAGTGCCAAGAGAGAAGTTACGTGTGTGACTCATACTGGATAAAACAGGACTGCTCTAGTTATTCCTGTTTGCTTTCCATAATCAGCCTTGCAGCGCACATCTTGTTGAGTCTGGCACAGTGGCCACACATGCACAGCATGGTTTCTGTTATTTTGGCCTATAAAAAAAATGAAAAGTCCATAAATAAAACTGTTGTTGGCCAAAATGACTAGGAGATTAAAAAAAATATACAAAAAAATCAATCTCATTGCAAAATAATGCTTATATTCATTGATGGAAATACCAGTCGGTGGAAATACATTTGACCATCATGCTCATCAGTCTATAGGTTAATTTGCATCATTTAGTGGAATTAAATTGTCCTGTGTGTATTTTCATTAGTCATCATGTATCTTATTTATCCAACACAACTGTCACACACGCACAGCATGCAGAGCTCATCAGCTGGTTGCTGCTGGAGTAAACATGCTTTTATAAGCCCATTCATTGTGCAACAATTCTAAATGCATGTGTTATACACAGTTTTGGTGATCAGTTTAAAAAAAAGCTACCTTTTTAAAATGTATTTATTTCTCCAACAGGCTATTGAAGCGCACCCCCATTCACAATTCAAGTGCAGGCAATAGGCAATCATCGAGTCATCCACCACTTTACAATGTGAGCTGGAGGCAGTATGCATTTTAAAAACATTATTGTTTGAAAGCTGAATGTTTTATTTAATTTAAATGAGGCATGTCTTACCTTCATTCAAAGTAGCCTATAGGCAAAACCCGACCATTAAAACGTGGAGGCAATTATTTTATAAAGACTTTATAGGCGGGCGCGTGAGTTTCAAGTTTGGAGGAGCTTACAATTTATCCTGCCATTTCTTCCGTTTTCCGTGCCAGTTATGATTTTCATATGCGCGTTTTAATGGAACAATTTAATTGCAATAATAACGTTGTCGTTTCTCAAAATCATTGTCACATGGTCAATAATAAAAATCTAAATTAAAATGATAAAGATCTAAAAGTCAACTAATGCGAAGTCACCAACATATTGATGATACACCTTGATCCATTGGCGCATAAAGAAATGAGCGCAGTGGTGGCAGTGGTCTCGCTGACCTGTCGTAGTTGACTCTGCACGTTTTTCATGCATTTCTTCTTTGTAGCTGACGACCTCAGGTTGCAGCTGCTGGTTAGTGCTGGGAATGTTTGAGCAAAGTCTGCGGCTCATCAACAACTGGGCTGGTGATTTGAAGTTGTCAACTGGAGTGTTGAGGTATTCAAGGAGACTGAGGTAGGGGTCTATCATCTGCTTTAGCTTTGTCCATGAGTGATTTAGCAATCTGCACAGATTTTTCAGCAAGGCCATTCATTTGAGGGTAATGTGGGCTTGTGGTGAACTCCCATGCTTTTGTGAAGGATTCAAACTAATTTTATTTGTAATAGGGGCCATTGTCAGATATTAAAGTCTCTACAATGCCATGCCTGGCAAGGATTGCTTTCAGCTTGTGTATCACAGCTGCAGATGTGGTGCTGTGAAGCTTGTCGAGTTTGAAGTATCTGCTGTAGTAGTCCACTGTTAAGATGTAGTCCTCGTTGTTCCAGGTGAACAGATTGGTTGCCACGACCTGCCAGGGTTGGTCTGGGATACAGCGAGGTAACATTGGCTCTGGTGTTTGAGGGGCATCGTTCAAGACATGTGGGGCATTTACTAACAATGTCCTCTGTTTGCACATTCCGTGCCAAAACAAAATGTTCCGTGCTCTGTTTGCACTTTTCCATGCCCATGTGTTCAGCATGGATCTTTGTCAAAATCTCTTCTGAGAATGGTAGGAATGATGATTTTCTCTCCTTTGAAAATTATTCCGTTCATCTGTGATAGTTCATCACGATGGTTCCAGAACTCAGACACTCAGAGGGGATTTTCTCCTCTCCTTGGGCCATCCATCCTGCATGACTTTCCTCAGCTGTATGAGTTGTCCTTTTCTGTTTCTGCTCAGCTCTCCTCCAGTTTTATGTCACTAACTGGTAAGTTGCTGTACACAGTGTGCACTTGCATGTCCATGCCTTCACTGAGGCTGCTGTCCTTGTAGGTAAGAAACATGGGAGTGTGTGTCTGTGACAGGGATGTCTTTGCCTGGACGGTGAGTGAATGTGAATGCGTATTTTTGTAGTTGAAGGCTCATTCTCTGTAGCCTTGGCGGGGCTGTGGCTAGCGGTTTCCTCATGATTGACTCGAGGGGCTTGTGGTCAGATTTCACAATGACTTGGCATCCATATACGTACTGATGGAAACGCTTACACCCGAACAGAATGACGTACAGCCCCTTTTCCATTTGAGCGTAGTTCATGTCACAGTCAGAGATTTGAAGTAGCACTGCACCTAGTCCAAACTTCGACGCGTCCACTTGGAGTCTGAGCTCTTTTTTGAGGTCATAGTAGGTGATGTTGGTAGGCTAGACCCTGGCCTCTATCCAAGCAAACCAGACTAAAGTGAGGGTTATATCAGCACAAAACTGTGTTGAGTAAGGTACGTTGGAGTGAGAGGTGGTGACATTTTTGCCTTGTGTGGGTGTACTTTCTCATTAAAATAAAAACTTTACTGTCACACTCTTTTCTGAACTCCCACGTTTAACCAGCCATCCTCAAAAGAAGCTCACTTTATCGGTCAGTTCATCTCGACTCTCCCTTGCCTCCGCGACAGAAATTCACAGAAAGGATGCATTTCTGGGCCCATATTCACAAAGCATCTCAGAGTATGACCAAGAATCAGTTTTGTGTTTTAAATCATAATGAATAAGAGGGGGGGGGGACCTGATCCTAGATCAGCACTCCTCCTCTGAGACATGTGAATACAGACCCTGAAAGTAACAGCCATTCTTCTCATCTACAAAACCACAAAGCTTAGAATCATCCTTATCGAATGGAGAGGGAGGAGAGATGGGGGCTAGCTGTCTGGCTGGGTGGGTAGTTGGTACACACCTGTGTGGATTAGGAGGCAGGCCAGGTTTCATGGAGTTCATGGGGTTCATCGGAAGGACGTTGGGATCAACAGGGAGCCCCACAACTCCTCAACCAGCAGACAGCCTGAAAGCAAAAGAACACGTGTTTAGACATGAGGCCAACTATTAAGATAGCAGTCTACTGTACCACGTTGGAGAATAGACATGACAAATGTTTCTGCAATGTTCCTATCATTTGCATATTCAGAAAGTCTATAATTATAAGAGGAGAAACTACCGAAACAATGATTGGCAGTGCATGGACTCACTGTGTGCAATAACATTGTTTAACATGATTTTTGAAAGAGTTCCTCATCTCTGTACCCCACACATACAACTATCTGTAAGATCACTCAGTAGAGCAGTGACTGTCAAACACAGATTTAACCACAACGACCAGGGATGTTTTAGAATGCCTTGCAAAAAGGGCAACCTACAGTGGCAAGAAAAAGTATGTGAACCCTTTGGAATTACCTGGATTTCTGCATAAATTAGTCATACATTTATCTGATCTTCATCTTAGTCACAACAATAGACAAACAGTGTGCTTAAACTAATAACACACCAAGTATTGTATTTTTCTTGTCTATATTGAATATATAATTTAAATATTCAGTGTAAGTTGGAAAAAGTATGTGAACCCCTAAACTAATGAGTTTTCCAAAAGCTAAATTGGAGTCAGCTAACTTGAAGTCCAATCAATGAAACAAAATGAGATTTTTTCGTTAGATTTGCCCTGCCCTATAAAAATCTCACAAAATGTAGAGTTTGCTATTCACATGAAGCATTGCCAGATGTGAACCATGCCTCTAACAAAAGAGATCTCAGAAGACCTAAGATTATGGGCATGGGTCCTCAGATGCTCAAAAGGTTCTACAGCTGCACCAGAGAGCACTGGTTGCATCACTGCCTGGCCTCCGCCCGCAAGGCACCACAAAGGGTAGCACGAACGGCCCAGTACATCACTGGGGCCAAGCGTCCTGCCATCTAGGACCTCTATTCCAGGCGGCATCTGAGGAAGGCCCTAAAAATTGTCAAAGACTCCAGCCAACCTAGTAATAGACTGTTCTCTCTGCTACCACACGGCAAGTGGTACCGGAGCACCAAGTCTAGGTCCAAGAGGCTTCTAAACAGCTTCTACCCTGAAGCCATAAGACTCCTGAACATCTAGCCAAATGGCTACCCAGACTATTTGCATTGCCCCCCCCCCCCCTCTCTTTACACCACTGCTACTCTGTCATCTATGCATAGTCACTTTAATGAATCTACCTACATGTACATGCTACCTCAACTAACCGGTGGCCCCACACATTGACTCTAATCGGTACCTCCTATATAGTCTCGCTACTGTTATTTTAATGCTGCTCTTTAATTACTTGTTACTTTTCTCTCTTATTCTTATCCATATTTCTTTGAAACTGCATTGTTGGTTAAGGGCTCGTAAGTAAGCATTTCACTGCAAGGTCTATCTATATCTGTTGTATTCGGCGCATGTGACTAATACAATTTGATTTGATTAAGAATTGTTGACTTGCATAAACCTAGAAAGGGTTACAAAAGTATATCTAAAAGCCTTGATGTTCATCAGTCTATGGTAAGACAAATTGTCTATAAATGGAGAAAGTTCAGCCCTGTTGCTACTCTCCCTAGGAGAGGCCGTCCTGCAAAGATGACTGCAAGAGCACAGTACAGAATGCTCATTGAGGTTAAGAAAAATCCTAGAGTGTCAGCTAAAGACTTACAGAATTCTGGAACATGTTAACATTTGTTGACGGGTCTACGATACGTAAAACACTAAACAAGAATGGTGTGCATGGGAGGACACCACAGAAGCCACTGCTGTCCAAAAAAAACATTGCTGCACGACTGAAATTCGCAAAAGAGCACCTGGATGTTCCACAGCGCTTCTGGCAAAATATTCTGTGGACAGATGAAACAGTTGAGTTGTTTGGAAGGAACACACAACACTATGTGGGTTATGCCGTGGGGGAGATCTTTGTTTGCTATACTCGGCCTTGTCTCAGGATGGTAAGTTGGTGGTTGAAGTTATCCCTCTAGTGGTGTGGGGGCTGTGCTTTGGAGAAGTGGGTGGGGTTATATCCTCTCTGTTTGGCCCTGTCCGGGGGTATCATCGGATGGGGCCACAGTGTCTCCTGACCCCTCGTCTCAGCCTCCAGTATTTATGCTGAAGTAGTTTGTGTGTCGGGGGGCTAGGGTCAGTCTGTTATATCTGGAGTACTTCTCCTGTCATATCCAGTGTCTTGTGTGAATTTAAGTATGCTCCCTCTTTCTTTCTCTCTCTCGGAGGACCTGAGCCCTAGGACCATGGCTCAGGACTACCTGGCATGATGACTCCTTGCTGTCCCCAGTCCACCTGGCCGTGCTGATGCTCCAGTTTCAACTGTTCTGCCTGCGGCTATGGAACCCTGACCTGTTCACCGGGTGTGCTACCTGTCCCAGACCTGCGGTTTTAAACTCTCTAGAGACAGCAGGAGCGGTAGAGATACTCTCAATGATCGGCTATGAAAAGCCAACTGACATTTACTCCTGAGGTGCTGACTTGCTACACCCTTGACAACTACTGTGATTATTATTATTTGACCATTTATAAACATTTGAACATCTTGGCCATGTTCTGTTATAATCTCCACCTGGCAGAGCCAGAAGAGGACTGGCCACCCCTCATAGCCTGGTTCCTCTCTAGGTTTCTTTCTAGATTTTGGCCTTTCTAGGGAGTTTTTCCTAGCCACCGAGTTTTTCCTCTACACCTGCATTGCTTGCCGTTTGGGGTTTTAGGCTGGGTTTCTGTACAGTACTGAGACATCAGCCGATATAAGAAGGGCTATATAAATAAATTTGATTTGACTATGTGTGGAGGGAAAAAAGACACAGCATACCAACATCAAAACCTCATCCCAACTGTAAAGTATGGTGGATGGAACATCATGGTTTGGGGCTGCTTTGCTGTTTCAGGGCCTGGACAGCTTGCTATCTTTGACGACAGGGTAGCCTAGTGGTTAGAGTGTTGGACTAGTAACCAGAAGGTTGCCAATTCAAACCCCCGAGCTGACAAGGTAGAAATCTGCCGTTCTGCCCCTGAACAGGCAGTTAACCCACTGTTCCTAGGCCGTCATTGAAAATAAGAATTTGTTCTTAACTGACTTGCCTACTTACATAAAGAAAAACAAATTGACGGAAAAATGAATTCCCAAGTTAGCCTTACATTCTCCTGCAAAATGTCTTGATTATCTGTCCACCAATTGAAGCTCAGAAGTTGTTGGGTGATACAACATGACAACAACCCAAAACACAGAAGTAAAATCAACAATAGAATAGCTTCAACAGACAAAAATAAGCCTTCTGGAGTGGCCCAGTAAAAGTCCTGACCTCAACCTGATTTAAAATGCTGTGGCATGAACTCAAGAGCTGTTCACACCAGACATCCTAAGAATATTGCTGAACTGAAACAGTTTTGTAAAGATGAATGGTCCAAAATTCCTCCTGACCATTGTGCAGGTCTGATCCACAACTACAGAAAACATTGAGTTTATTGCTGCCAAGTGTTCACATACTTTTCCACCCTACACTGTGAATTTTTACACAGTGTGTTCAATAAAGACATGAAAACGTATAATTGCTTGTATTATTAGTTTAAGCAGACTGTGTTTGTCTATTGTTGTGACTTAGATGAAGATCAGATCAAATTTTATGACCAATTTATGCAGAAATTCAGGTAATTCCAAAGGGTTCACATATTTTCTTGCCACTGTATTTGTGGATAAAAAACTAAAATGTAAAAAGCAGACATTGAATATCCTTTTGAGCATGGTGAAGTTATTAATTACACTTTGTATGGTGTATCAACACATCCAGTCACCACAAAGATACAGGAGTCCTTCCTAACTCAGCTGCCGGAGAGGAAGGAACCTGCTCAGGGATTTCACCATTAGGCCAATGGTGACTTAAAAACAGTTAGAGTTTAATGATAGTTTTCTCCTGAGGATGGATCAACAACATTGTAGTTACTCCACAATACTAACCTAATTGACAGAGTGAAAAGAAGGAAGCCTCTACAGAATACAAATATTCCAAAACATGCATCCTGTTTGCAACAAGGCACAAAAGTAATACTGCAAAAAATGTGGCAAAGCAATACTTTTTTTGTCCTGAATACAAACGTGTTATGTTTGGGGCAAATCCAATACAACATTAGTGGTCAACCGGCTCGAATCTCTTTCATGCTGGAAAAACTCCCCAGTCCATAATGATTACAAGCATACCCATAACATGATGCAGCCATCCCTATGCTTGAAATATGGCAAGTGGTACTCAGTAATATTATTAGGCAAAATCATAGAAGAAAACCTAGCTCAGTCTGCCTTACACCAGAAACAATAACCTAAAACACAAGGCTAAATCTACACTGGAGTTGCTTACCAAGACGACAGTGAATGCTCCTGAGTAGCCTAGTTACATTTTTGATTTAAATCTGCTTGAAAATCTATTGCAAGACCTGAAAATTGTTGTTTAGCGATGATCAACAACCAAATTTGACAGAGCTTGAAGATTTTTGTTAAAGAATAATGGGAAAATGTTGAACAATCCAGGTGAGGAAAGCACTTGGAGACTTACCCAGAAAGACTCACAGCTGTAATCGCTGCCAACGGTGCTTCAACAGATGTAGAATACTTATGTACATTTCCAATACATTTGCAAACATTTGTAAAAACATGATTTCACATTATATTTATGGGGTATTGTGCGTAGATGGGTGAGAGAAAAAAAATATTTGACCCATTTTGAATTCAGGCTGTAACAAAAATGTGTCATAAATGAAGGGGTATGAATACTTTCTGAAGGCACTGTAGCAGGACAGATGGTCACTAGTTCAGCCTCGGGCAGGTCAGATGGAGAGAGAATGTGGTACATGAACAAAGTCGTGATGTCCATTGTCATGATGTACATCATAATAACATCAGGCCAAACCAAAACTTCCTTAGGGAAACGGGAGAGAGGTTTGGGATGGTCCTAGTTGTTGAAGAACCGGTTCTCCACTGAATTTATGATCAGCCAGGAAGTGAGACTGCGTGGTACTGAATGTAATGTTGTTGTTGTTGTTGTTGTTGTTGTTACGTATACCGTGCCTATGTAGCTGAATCTACGTTTGAAATTCACTGCTCGACTGAGGGACCTTACAGACAATGTGTGGGGTACAAAGATAAGGTAGTGTTATGACCGGCCTGCTCAGGTCAGGTTACCGGGGACCACAATCCAACAGAGAGATCTCTCACACCCACCAGAGGAGAAGAGATCGAGGGGTATGAAGATGGGGGGGCTTGTGTTACCTCCCACCCATTGTAAATCTAAGGCAGCAGACAAAATTCCTTTCCCCCCCTTTTCCCCCATTATGGAGAACCGGCCTCAGAACATTAACATGCGATAAATGGACTTTGTGACAAAGGGTTTCGTCAGTCACAAGGGTGGTAATGACGATAGATGGAATATGAAAATTAATGTCATTTTTGTTATGTTATTAAAAGTTAAAGGACAACGTTATAACAAAACATTGTAACTTTAAGAGTTTTCCTAGTATATGCTTGATGTTTATACATTGTACGTTGGGTGGAAAATGTCCAATTCAAAGAGAATGTTTTGGTAAAGATGAAATGTGAAGTTAGTTGTCTAAATTGGATCTGAGTAAAAATACAGACCTTGCATCGTAACTTGGTACGCCCAGAGAATTGCGCCAAAGGCATGACATGTGAGTTAAGAATTAGCATATCAGACTAAGTGACCCGAGCTGCAGCCAAGGTCTGAATAGTCAACAAACCCAAAACGCAACACGAGGTTGAAGATAAAGGAACCTTCTTCTATCCATGCTACGGATGAGTACTTGCGTCTAAGAGGGTGAATTCAAGCAGGACCACCCGGTCACCACTCTCCATCGAATCGTGTATCTACACTGCTTTCGTTCCTACGCTGTGAGCCCTGGGTTACAGGGCTGGCTGTCCTCAGAAGACCCCTTTCAGAACAAGGGAGAGGAAATGGACCACTAAGACAAAGGACACTGACATGGCGAGGACAACCAGAGAGTTACACCAGAGAAGTGCGTCATCCGAGAAGCCGAAATTGTTCACGCAGAGACCCCCATCGGAGACCTTCAACACGAAATGACATCATTATATTCTGACCCATAAGAGCGGCAGTTCGGGCTAGGTTAGGGTTAAAATAAGCATAGCTTACAAATGCACCCAAAATGTATATTTCTCTCGTGTACTTTCTTTCTCTCTTGAACCCCCATTTTGGGTAAAACGTGTCATAGTGTGTTGGCCCGTTGTACTAATCAATAGCCTAGACTGTTTTTGTGTACGAGTATCTTATATTATCATTTTAACTAGCTAGTAACTCATTGGTGGGACTCAGGTTTGTGCAGATTCACGGATTATGCAACGTTCAGAATGAGACTGCAGGGGAAATTGATTAATTAGTGACTGTTGTAAAAATCAATATTCTGATGTTCTTTGAATTTGGGAAATAGAAACTCAATAAAAGCAAACTTTCCCATTGTACCCCAGGTTAATGTCTTAATAATTGCCTGATTCATTTTATCACGTAATTATAAACCATTAATCAATTCAAGGATAGCAGTCGCCATGTTAACCAATACAACGTCACGATAGTAGTCATTCAAAAATCATGTTAAACCCTATTATTGCACACAGAGTGAGTCCATGCAGCTTATTATGTGACTTGTTAACCACATTTTTACTCCTTAACTTATTTAGGTTGGCCATAACAAAGGGATTGAAAATGCTGAAATGTCATTTAAGTTTCATGTGTAAATCATTTGTAAACATTTAAATAACATCATTCCACTGACATTATGAGGCATTGTGTAGGCCAGTGACACAAAATCTCAATTTAATCCATTTTAAAATTCATGCTGTAACACAACAAAATATGGAAAAAGTCAAGGTGTGTAAATACTTTCTGAACACACAAAACATTTATCTTTCCATGACAGACTGACCAGGTGAACACTATGATCCCTTATTGATGTCACTTGTTAAATTCGCTTCAAAAAAATCAGTGTCGATGAAGGGGAGGAGACCGGTTAAAGGATGTTTAAGCCTTGAGACATGGATTGTGTATGTGTGCCATTCAGAGGGTGAATGGGCAAGACAAAATATTTAAGTGCTTTTCCCGGGGTATGGTAGTAGGTGCCCGACGCACCGTTTTGAGTGTGTTAACAATGCAACGCTACTGGGCTTTTCACACTCCATTCTTGTGTGGATCAAGAATGGTCAACCACCCAAAGGACCTCTAGCCTACTTGACACAACTGTGGCAACTTTGGAGTCAACATGGGCCAGCATCCCTGTGGAACACTTGACACCTTGTAGTCCATGCCCCGACAAATTGAGGCTGATCTGAGGGCAAAAGGGGGTGCAATGCAATATTAGGAAGGTGTTCCTAATGTTTTGTACACTCCGTGTTTACATTTAGTCGAGAGGATACTCTTAACACAACTGGAAAGAAACTGAGGAATGGCTTGACAGAATTTAAATACAAACTAAACAAATTTAAAAAAAAGGTGTGAATAAGCCAGGGCAGTCCTGATAATTAGTGGCAAGAGTGTGGCATTGAGAGGAGACTCAACAGGTGAAATCAACTTGGTTAATCAAGTTCATCTCAGTAGTATGATGCTCCACTCTGAGGTCTTTTGTACAGCCACCAACCAGCTGCATGGGGCCGTACAGAGTACCACAGTGGAGGTGAATATACTTTATTATTACCTTACTGTGAAATGCTTACTTACAAGTCCTTAAACCAACAATGCAGTTCAAGAACTAGAGTTAATAAAAATATTGACTAAATAAACTAAAGTTTATAATTATTATTTAAACTAACAGCCAGTCAGGAAGTTCAGGATCCAGTTGTAGAGGGAGGTGTTTAGTCCCAGGGTCCTTAGTGATGAGCTGTGTGCGCACTACGGTGTTGATCGCCGAGCTGTAGTCAATGAACAGCATTCTCACATAGGTGATCCTTTTGTCCAGGTGGGAAAGGGTGGAGTGCGATTGAGATCTTTGGATCAGTTGGGGCGGTATGTGAATTGGAGTGGGTCTAGGGTTTCTGGCATGATGGTGTTGATGTGAGTCATGATCAGCCTTTCAAAGCACTTCATGGCTACCGATGTGAGTGCTACGGGGCAGTAATCATTTAGGCAGGTTACCTTCGCTATCTTGGGCACAGGGACTATGGTGGTCTATTTGAAACGTAAGTATTATAGACTCGGCCAGAGAGAGGTTGAAAATGTCTGTGAAGACACTTGCCAGTTGGTCCGCGCATGCTTTGAGTACACGTCCTGGTAATCCGTCTGGCCCCGCAGCTTTTTTAAAGGTCTTGCTCACATCAGTTACGGAGAGCATGATCACACAATTGTCCACAGGTCTGGGGAAGGGTACCAAAACATTTCTGCAGTATTGAAGGTCCCCAAGAACATAGTGGCCTCCATCATTCTAAAAATGGAAGAAGTTAGGAACCAACAAGACTCTTCCTAGAGATGGCCCCCTGGCCAAACTAAGCAATAGGGGGAGAAGCCCTTGGTCAGGGAGATGACCAAGAACCCGATTGTCGCTGACAGAGCTACAGAGTTTCTCTGTGGAGATGGGAGAACCTTCCAGAAGGACAACCATCTCTGCAGCACTCCACCAATCAGGCCTTTTATGGTAGAGTAGGCAGACGGAAGCCTCATTAAAATGCACATGACAGCCCCCTTGGAGTTTGCCAAAAAGCACCTGAAAGGACTCTGACCAGATGAAACCACAAATGAACCTGAATGCCAAGCGTCACGTCTGAAGGAAACCTGGCACCATCTCTACGGTGAAGCATGGTGGTGGCAGCATCATGCTGTGGGGATGTTTTTCAGCGGCAGGGACTGGGAGACTAGTCAGGATCGAGACAAAGATGAGCGAAGTATAGAGAGATCCTTGATGGAAACCTGCTCCAGAGCGCTCAGGACCTCCATCTGTGGTCGAAGGTTCACCTTCCAACAGGACAACACTAAAACACAACACCAAAAACACACAGCCAAGACTACGCAGGAGTGGCTTTGGAACAAGTCTCGTAATGTTCTTGCGTGGCCCAGCCAGAACCCGGACTTGAACCTGATAGAACATCTCTGGAGAGACCTGAAAAAAGCTGTGCAGTGACGCTCCCCATCCAACCTGACAGAGCTTGAGAAGATTTGCAGAGAAGAATTGGACATTAGAGCAGTGGAAATCTGTCCTTTGGTCTGATGAGTCCAAATTTGAGATTTTTGGTTCCAACAGTCATGTCTTTGTGAGATGCAGAGTAGGTGAACTGATGATCTCCACGTGTGTGGTCCCCACCGTGAAGCATGGATGAGGTGGTGTGATGGTGCTTTGCTGTTGACACGGTCAGTGATTTATTTTGATTTCAAGGCACACTTAACCAGCATGGCTACCACAGCATTCTGCAGCGATACGCCATTCCATCTGGTTTACGCTTAATGAGATATAATTTGTTTTTCAACAGGACAATGACCCAACACACCTCCAGGCTGTATAAATGCTATTTAACCAAGAAGGAGAGTGATGGAGTGCTGCATCAGATGACCTGGCCTCCACAATCACCCGACCTCAAACCAACTGAGATGGTTTGGGATGAGTTGGACCGCAGAGTGAAGGAAAAGCAGCCAACAAGTGCTCAGCATATGTGGGAACTCCAAGTATGTTGGAAAAGCATTCCTCATGAAATTGGTTGAGAGAATGCCAAGAGTGTGCAAAGCTGTCATCAAGGCAAAGAGTGGCTACTATGAAGAATCTAAAATATATTCTGATTTGTTTAACACTTTTTTGGTTACGACATGATTCCATGTGTTTTTTCATCATTTTGATGTCTTCACAATTATTCTACACTGTAGAAAATAGTAAAAAAAAAAAAAAAAAAAATGTAAACTTGAATGAGTAGATGTCCAAACATTTGACTGGTACTGTACATACACATACACTCAGTGGACAGTTTATTAGGTTCACAAAAATGGTTTGTTCCTACAGAGTGAGTCATATGGCCGTAGCTTGCAATATAAAGCAGGAAGACAGGCATCGAGGCAGTCAGTTACTGTTCGATTGAACATTCAAATGGACAAAAACTGTGACCTAAGCGACTTTGAGCGTGGTATGATCATCGGTGCCAGGTAAGCCGGTTCCAGTATCTCAGAAATGGCTTCCTGGGCTTTTAATGCACGACAGTGTCTAGGGTTTACAGAGAATTGTCCAGCAAACAAAAATATGCAGTCGAAAGAGAATGGCAAAAATCGTACAAGCTAACAGGCGGGCCACAAACAGGTAAATAACGGAGCAATACAACAGTGGTGTGCAGAATGGCATCTCGAAACGCACAACTCGTCGGTCCTTGTCACGGATGGGCTATTGCAGCAGACGACCAAACCTGGTTCCACTCCTATCAGCTGAAAACAATAAGCAGCAGCTCCAGTGGGCACGCAATCACCAACACTGGACAATTGAGGGGTTCCTGTTGCATCATGCTGATGGCTGACTCAGGATTTGGCGTAAGCAGCATGAGTCCATGGCCCCATCCTGCCTGGTGTCAACTGTACAGGGTGCACTGTGTGTGTAGCCTGACACAAAAGGATTTTAAAATCTTACCCAAATCCCAATTCAAGCAAACGGAATTTTCCCCATGCAGGCCAAACGTAAGTATCAAAGAAGTATGGTCTAAAGGCCTCGGCATGGTTCCCAACTGAAACCGTTTGAACATATATTATGACTACATTTCGTGACAGTTTTGTCTTTGGCAGGAGTTTTTTCGGCTGTTCGTGTGCACTTTTGGTAGGAAAACCTATGTTCGGGAGCCAAAGTCTAAGCCCCTTCATCGGTGACTGGGCAACTGTAGGGGTGACGCAAGTTTATTCTTCTTCCCGATTCAGCCCCGTAACTCAGTGTGGATTCAACATGGCAAATTACAACTTTGAGCATTGCTTGGCCGGAGGTACAGAAGTAAATAAGCAACATAACGTCTTCAGAGGATGAGCTATGTTCTTCTATTTTCTATTTTAGTCAGGGCTGTTGTTTGCTAACAACAGCTAGCGCTAGCTGACAAAAAAATCAAAGGAGGAGGGAGGAGGAGGCAGCAGAGTATGAGAGAGTTAAGGACACCTACAAGGATAATAAGGAAAATTGCAGGGAGAGTGGGCTGGCAAAAGTAGAGATGTATGGGAGGAGAGAGCAATAACTGGCGAGCGGGAGGGGGAGAGAGAGTTGGAGCATTGCAAATCTAGTAGGTTCCGGGCAATTCCCGGGTCTCTCTGTGTATGCAATTTTATCAGTCCTTGATTTTATCTCTTCCTTGTTTGGCCGTAGATGGCTTATTACCAGTTTATCGCCCTCTACTGTCCTGGGGTAATATTGCCAATTTTCCAATTTTTAAGCAAACGTCTTGTTTTTTATTTTATTATTTATTTATTATTTAACTAGGCAAGTCAGTTAAGGGAGTATGCGAGTGCACTCGTTCGCTTTGCCCAGCCGAGTTCAAACCAAAGCATGCTGACGCCTTAATCCTGCTTCAGAGCGCAGTGAAGTGGTATGCTCAGGCATCAGACATCAGAACTAATTGTTAGGCAGGCAACACGTGAGGAGGTTGTGCACCTGTGTCCTGTGCAACAGCATGATGCCATGCAGTGCTTGTGTTGTTGCTTTTGGACAATATCACAGCCTCTGTGGCTACTGCTACACGCCACAGATTCCTCACAGTTGAGAAGAGTTTAGGACTAAAAATAGCAGCAGGATTTGAAAAAATGTGATATTGAGAGTGGAAACAGTGTGAATGTCTCTTGCTCTCCGTGGACAAATGGCACACATGCAGCAGAGTACAAGAGCCGAGCAGTAGCACGGGTGAAGATGTTTCAGAATGAGGAGTTTAATTTCCCTTGAGGGGCCTTTGTACAAAGGGTTGTCATCCCCCCTCCAACCCCTCACTATCCCCCATCCCCTCACTCTGGGCCATACCACATAGCCAGGATGAGCACCATTAACTGGCATGCTAATTTGTTGGAATCATTGCCTTTTGTCCCTCCCTCCCTCCACCCCTTTGTGTCCCTCCCTCCCCACCGCACCACCCTTAATTCCTGTCACTGCCTGCTTGCTAGATTTAGGTCAGACAGCCTCCAGCTTGAAAAATACATGTGGAAAGAGGGGGGTGAGGGGAGGGGGGGGCAGCGGAGTATGAGAGAGAGAAGGACGCCTACTAGGATAATAAGGGTAAATTGCAGGGAGAGTGGGCCGGCAAAGGTAGAGGGAGGGGAGGAGAGAGCAATAACTGGAGAGCTGAAGAGGGAAAGAGATTGTTGGAGCATTCATTTGATATTGCCCAGTCAGATATTTCGCTTTAAAATGTATACCAAACAAAAACCATTGATTTCTAAGTTTAATAAACCACATAACTCTATGCACAAGGACTACTTTTAACAATTTCCCCAGGAAACTTTGCAAAAACACATTTACAGGAAGAACTGTGTAGAAACAAAGTTTTTAACAAACACATTTTTAATCTGCACAGTTTTGTTCCAGTAAATGTTTTACATTTTATGTGTACATTTTTCCAGTAGTCATTGTGCATAGAGTTGTATGGTTTGTTAAACTTTGAAATCAATCTTTTTTGTTTTGCATACATTCTAAAGTGAAAAAAATGTAGTCTCGGTGAAATGCCCTTAACAAATATACTGTGCCGAAGTTTACGCATACCTTTTCAGATGCAAGACAAAGCGGAGGTTTGATCTAAATGAGAAGGACTGTATGGGAGCATTGCTGCTAAGATGAGAACTGTTATTGTGTAGCGCGGCAGACAGAGTGCGGTGGGTCGCTGCGCACACAGCATTAACACATGGTCCTTTAATCCTCTCAGAGTTTGGCTGAGGACCGACGGCAAGTTAATGTAGACGCCAATCAAGACAAATTACATTCTCCTCAACTGATCGTCATGGCATCTGGTCTGATGGAGCGAGGTACTGGTTATATGACTCGGAGGATCTGGCTGCATTACACACACATACACACGTAGCTGAGTGAACGGTGGAGGATTCCACGTGGGAAAATGTGTCAGATACACTAACCGTGTGATCTGTCTCAGATCAATATTCCTGACACGCACACTGTGAATGACTGACTACCCCACACACACACACTCTCCACTTAGCTGCCCTGAAACACACTCAGACGCTCTACCCCACACAGATCCAGGTCACACACAGCCCTGCTCCAACCCCCCCAGTATTAGGGACCGGCACAGAACTGTAAACACACACACTCACTGTACACACACACACTCACTGTACACACACACACTCACTGTACACACACACACACTGTACACACACACACACACACACACACACACACACACACACACACACAGTACACACACACACACTCACTGTACACACACACTCATATAAACCTTTGGGCCCACTTCTTATTCCAACACCCTGGGATTCACAGGATTATCAGCAAAGCATTCCCTAGATCAGCACTCGTACTTAGATGCTTTATGACCATGGGCCCTGCCACTGAAGACCTATTGGTTCCCAAATAAACATTCTTGGGGTGGGGGGGGGGGGTGAGGACAAGACAGAGCTTTATTCTAGTGGTTGCACCGCCAAAACAAACTCAATCACTTCCTCCTGCATTCATTCCATTGTAAAGGTGCCCTCCCTGCGGTGTCATCCTCTCTACAGCACCACTTCAATGGCCAGTTCACCTGAACCTCCAGCTCCAGTCAAAGGCACAACTGTTGAAAAGCTCGGAATAGCTTTGAGCACATATGTACCAAGCGTCTCATAGTTGGAATGCTGATCTATGATCAGGTCCCCATATCCATTCATTATAATCTAAAAAAAAAAAAAAAAACACTGACCCTAAATCAGCACTTCATGAATACAGGCCTGGTGTCCAATGTCTTCTGGTTAGCTAGATGACATCTGTCAATGCAACCCACAATCTCAAGTCAAGGCAACGTATTCAACAACATCCTTATTATCCAGCCAACCTCAGACAGTCCATCCTGTGTGGCTGTCTCCTGAAACACAAAGACATGGGTGGAACAGCCAGACGCAGCCCCATTAATTTAGCCTAGCGCCGACGTGATGTGCTCTACAGTGAAAGGAATCAGAAGACCCATTCCAGTATGAGTAGCTAGAAGGACAACAGCACAGAGAGCAAGGCTTACCTCTTCACACAAGCTTGAGAGGCGGTTGCTACCTTTCCGAAAGCACCTAGTTGCAACACTTGCCCATCAAGCTCAAGAGCTCCAGCAAACAGGACATTAGTGCTTATCCCCCCACCACTGCTCAAGCCATTCACCAACACCAAATGGACAGAGCATGAAGTCAACTAACTGGTCAGTGTGGGGCCCCTCCCCCAACACGGGCCCTTTGAGGAATGGTTTGCGAAGAGTGCTGGGAAGGAGGGAGCTGAGTGAACAGAGGGGGGCCGGCCCAAGATTAGACATTCCTGAACATCACTACAGTGTCAGACAACACACTTTTACACTCCCCAAAATCCAACGCAGATGTGCTCACTCAATCGTGGAGACCCGGTTGCGCACACAGACATACTTGCTTAGCACGTAGACATAGAATTGTAATGAATCATCATAGTGATGGCATCTGATAAAGTTTCATTGAGCATTCCCCAGCCTCAACCACTAATCTGGGAAACTCGAGTGCAGCTAGAGAAAGAAATCCCAGAAATATCAGACACGGTGATGACAGTTAGGAGGCAACACAGAATGCAGTCTCAGAACCACCTGGGTTTCCAAAAATGCACCACCTCTAGCTGCCTCTACTGGAACAAGCTAGAGAAGGGACTGAAACCAAAAAACTGTTTCAGCCTATTTGAATAGCAGGGGTGAAAGGTCCCCAGAGGGACAATAGCAATGGATCCCTCACAGAAACAGGATTTTGAGCTCCCCTCCCCCGATGCCCTTACTGCAGACATTATTCCATCTCCTGAAGAACAGGTAAGGTCAAGTCAATTATTTGGAACCACAGACAGAAGCAAATGGGACGAAACCCGAACTTGTCCAATAAGGAAGGCTCATTTCAGTTGCAAAACAGTTTCCATTGTAAAATCTTGCCTTAGTTGGCAACCCTTCAGAGAACACCGTCTCAGACTTTGAAAATTAATTCACTTGAGGTGAACATAGCAGCAGCATTAAAATAACCCTGAAAGAATCTCTTGATGTGATAAGCCTAACCGCCCTTTTCCCTCTACAATTGCTCAAACCGTTTGTCACTGAACCAAATCAAGGCAACAAGACGCAACAGTCAAAATAACTGCATTTAAGTTAACCTCAATGCCACTCTTATTTGTTTAGAGACATAGGTGACACGTATACTGCTTAGAATTCCCACGACAAGAGATGAAGGGGAGTCTGAGGAGCAGAGTGGCGAAAGAGATTTCAATTCACATTACATCCTTACCTTTCATTTCATTGTGACTGGCAACGTGACATTCTTGGTCCAAAGCTCAAATTGACCATAAATTTCACAGTAGCCACTAAGAACCAACTATGTAACAATCCGAGAAACTTTATCTAAAAAAATATTACCGTATAGATTAATGCAACCAAACCATATTACACTCCTGAGTAATGCAACAATTCACAAGTATGCGAATACGATGAAATGGTTTCATTTTCTTGTCCGTACACATTAAATTAGCTGACAATACACAGCTAACTCCTGCTAGCTAACAACATCCTTTAGATCAGTGATTCCCAAACTTTTTATAGTCCCGTACACCTTCAAACGTTCAACCTCCAGCTGCATACCCCCTCTAGCACCAGGGTCAGCGCGCTCTCAAATGTAGTTTTTTTGCCATCATTGTAAACCTGCCACACACAAACTATACAATACATTTATTAAACATAAGAATGAGTGTGAGTTGTCGTCACAACCCAGCTCGTGGAAAGTGACAAGGAGCACTTATAAGACCAGGACGCAAATAATAATAATCAATAATTTTGCTCTTTATTTAACCATCTTACATATAAAACCTTATTTGTTCATCGAAAATGGTGAACTCACCACAGGTTAATGAGAAGGGTGTGCTTGAAAGGATGCACATAACTCTGAAATGTTAGGTTGTATTGGAGAGACTCAGTCTTAAATCATTTCCCACACACAGTCTGTGCCTGTATTTAGTTTTCATGCTAGTGAGGGCCAAGAATCCACTCTCACATAGGTGCGTGGTTGCAAAGGGCATCAGTGTCTTAACACTCTGAGCACAGCCCAATCAAAAAATCTGGCAGTGGTTTCTGATAAAATTCAATTTTCACAGAACCGCTTGTTGCAATTTCAATGAGGCTCTCCTGTTCAGATATTGGTAAGTGGACTGGAGGCAGGGAATGAAAGGGATAACGAATCCAGTTGTTTGCATACCCAACTCACTCAGGTGCTTCACTATCACATTTGACATTGTCCGTAAGCTTGAGTTAATTTGCACACAAAAGATCATACAATGATGGAAAGACCTGTGTGTTGTCCTTGTTAATACAGACAGAAAATAACTACAACTTCTTAATCATAGCCTCAATATTGGCCCGCACACTGAATATAAACTCAGCAAAAAAGAAGCGTCCCTTTTTCAGGACCCTGTCTTTCAAAGATAATTCTTAAAAAATCCAAATAACTTCATTTATCTTCATTGTAAAGGGTTTAAACACTGTTTCCCATGCTTGATCAATGAATCATAAACAATTAATGAACATGCACCTGTGGAACGGTCGTTAACCTTTTTGGGATAGGGGGCAGCATTTTCACTTTTGGATGAATAGCGTGCCCAGAGTGAACTGCCTCCTACTCTGTCCCAGATGCTAATATATGCATATTATTATTAGTATTGGATAGAATACACTGAAGTTACTAAAACTGTTTGAATGATGTCTGTGAGTATTACAGAACTCATATGGCAGGCGAAAACCTGAGAAAATCTAACCAGGAAGTGTGACATCTGAGGTTTGTCGTTTTTCAAAGCTTGGCCTACCGAATACACATTGAGATATGAATTAGGTTGCACTTCCTAGGGCTTCCACTAGATGTCAACCATCTTTAGAAACTGGTTTGAGGATTCTACTATAAAGGAGGGGCTCATGAGACCTCTGAGTCAGTGGTCTGGCAGAGAGCCTCGGTTTCATGACTTGCGCCCCCGACAGAGTTACCTCTAGTTCCAATGCTTTTCTGAAGATAAGGTAATTCTCCGTTTGGAACATTGATGTATTATGTTAAAAAAATCCTAACGATTGATTCCATACATCGTTTGACATGTTTCTAAAGGACTGTAGCGGAACTTTGAGTTTGTCTGGACGAAATGCTCGCGCCTCATGAAGATGGATTACTGGGTTGAACACGCTAACAACAAGTGGCTATTTGGACATAAATGATGGACTTTATGGAACAAATCAGTAATTTATTGTCAAACTGGGATTACTGGGAGTGCATTCTGATGAAGATCAAAGGTAAGTGAATATTTATGGTGTTGTTTCTAACTTTGTTGATTCCAAAATGGCGGATATTCCTCTGGCTGTTTTGGGCTCTGAGCGCCGTTCTCAGATTATGCTTTTTCCGTGAAGTTTTTTTGAAATCTGACACAGCGGTTGCATTAAGGAGAAGTCTTTCATTATGTGAATAACACTTGTATCTTTTATCGATGTTTATTATGAGTATTTCTACAAAATCACCGGATGTTTTGGAATCAAAACATTACTGCACATAAGGCTCCAATGTAAACAGATTTTTAGATATAAATATGCACATTATCGAACAAAACATACATGTATTGTGTAACATGATGTCCTATGAGTGTCATCTGATGAAGATCAAAGGATAGTGATTCATTTGATCTATATTTCTGCTTTTTGTGACTCCTATCTTTGGCTGGGAAAATGGCTGTGTTTTTTCAACTTGGCTATGACCTAACATCATCATATGTTGTGCTTTAGCTGTAAAGCATTTTTTTTTATTTTTTTTATTTTTTTAAATCGGACACAATGGGTAGATTAACAAGATGTTTATCTTTCATTTGCTGTATTGGACAATGTGTGAAAGCTACATATTTCTAAAAAATATTTTTTGAATTTCGCTTTCTGCCTTTTCAGCGGAATGTTGTCGAGGGGTTGCTAGAAAGGTTAAGACATTAACAGCTTACAGACGTTAGGCAATTAAGGTCACAGTTATGAAAACTTAGGACACTAAAGAGGCCTTTCTACGGACTCTGAAAAACCAAAAGAAGATGCCCAGGGTCCCTGCTCATCTGTGTGAACATGCCTTAGGCAAGCAGGCATGAGGACTGCAGATGTGGTCAGGGCAATAAATTGCAATGTTCGTACTGTGGGACGCCTAAGTCAGAGCTACAGGGAGACAAGACGGACAGCTGATCGTCCTCGCAGTGACAGACCACGTGTAACAACACCTGCACAGGATAGGTATATCCGATCATCACACCTGCGGGACAGGTACAGGATGGCAACAACAACTGCCAGAGTTACACCAGGAAAACACAATCCCTCCATCAGTGCTCAGACTGTCCACAATAGGCTGAGAGAGGCTGGACAGAGGGCTTGTAGGCCTGTTGTAAGGCAGGTCCTCACCAGACATCACCGGCAACAACGTCACCTATGGGCACAAACTCACCGTCGCTTGACCAGACAGAACTGGCAAAAAGTGCTCTTCACTGACAAGTCGCGGGTTTGGTCTCACCAGGGGTGATGGTCAGATTCGCGTTTATTGTCAAAGGAATGAGCTTTACACCGAGGCCTGTACTCTGGAGTGAGATCAATTTGGAGTTGGAGGTTCCGTCATGATCTGGGGCGATGTGTCACAATTTAGGCTACACAGCTAGGTAACATTAGCTAGCAAGCTAGCTAAACAAAATAAATTTCTGCATCCTCCTCACAACAACGTGTTGGCTGTTAGCTGCATGTTGATGTTTAGCTAACCCATAGATAGTAGCTCTTAGGCTTACACTAGCGTATTAAAGGTATCTTAGAACAAACCAGGCTTCATTTGATCAATATCATGGAAGTCATTATATAAAAGGTCAAGGAAAATTGCAACTGAAAACGTTGACAATTCCCTGGGGAGTTGCTTCTTGCCTGGACTTTGTTGGTCAAGCCAAAACAATACATAAAAAAAGAAAAGAAAAACTCTGTTGAGAGTTAAATCTACGGCAACGATTTCAGAATGTAACATGTGGTTAATAGAATTTCAGGGGAAAAAAAGAAAATAATCTATAAAACAAGTCTCAAAAACAAGGAAAAATATTTGTAGGCCTAAATTTCAGCTGTTTCAAAAACTTTGCTCTGCTATTAAAAATGTTACTGTAAGAGTGTTGGCTCAACGAGACAATTCTGTTTACACTGCCCTGCTTAGATAGGGGCAACTGTCGAGCGAAAGTCGTGCGCTACCTCCAAGTCTAGTAAGTATGAAGACCCTCTTAGTTATGGTTGACATTTTTTATACACGTATGCCCATGTCTATTAGTGATGGGGGGGTGGGGGGGAAGAAAAAAAAAATAATCTAGAAAGTTACGTCTCAATATTATTTTGCACCGATATTATATTGACATTTGACACCTAGCTAGTGCTAGTTGGCTGTACCTGCGCTAACACTCATCCTATAGCTTGTTTTCCATCACCTTTTTAAATAGTGAGCCTACATCTTTTCAGCACTTTTATTTACCTGACTGATCAAAACTTCTTTCACCTGGATTCACCTTGTCAGTCTGTCATGCAAAGAGCAGGTGTACATAATGTTTGTAAACTCGTGTATTATGCTCATAATAATAATAATAATAGTAAACCGTATGGCAGCAGCATACAGGGTGGGTGGGTGTATGCATGCATGCATGGTGATGAGTGTCTGTATTAGAGGTCGACCAATTAATCGGAATGGCTGATTAATTTTCATAACAAAATCAGTATTTGGCCAATTTATTTTTGTACACCTTTATTTAATCTTTATTTAACTAGGCAAGTCAGTTAAGAACACATTCTTACGTTCAATGACGGCCTAGGAACGGTGGGTTAACTGCCTTGTTCAGGGGCAGAACGACAGATTTTTACCTTGTCAGCTCGGGATTTAATCTTGCAACCTTACAGTTAACTTGCCCATCGCTCTAACCACCTGCCTCTCTTTGCACTCCACGAGGAGCCCGCCTGTTATGCAAATGCAGTAAGCCAAGGTAAGTTGCTAGCTAGCATTAAACTTATCTTATAAAAAACAATCAATCAATCATAATCACTAGTTAACTACACATGGTTGATGATATTACTAGTTTATCTAGCGTGTCCTGTGTTGCATATAATCGATACGGTGTGTATTCGCGAAAAAGGACTGTCCTTGCTCCAATGTGTACCTAACCATAAACATTAATGCCTTTCTTAAAATCAATACACAGAAGTATATATATTTAAACCTGCTAAAAGGCAGGTAAAATTTAGCTAAAATAAATCCAGGTTAGCAGGCAATATTAACCAGGTGAAATTGTGTAACTTCTCTTGCGTTCATTGCACGCAGAGTCAGGGTATATGCAACAGTTTGGGCTGCCTAATTTGCCAGAAATGTACCTAATTATGACATAACATTGAAGGTTGTGCAACATAACAGGAATATTTAGACTTATGGATGCCACCCGTTAGATAAAATACGGAACGGTTCCGTATTTCACTGAAAGAATAAACGTCTTGTTTTCGAGATGATAGTTTCTGGATTCAACAATATTAATGACCTAACGCTCGTATTTGTGTGTGTTATCATGTTATAATTAAGTCTATGATTTGATAGAGCAGTCTGACTGAGCGATGGTAGGCACCAGCAGGCTCGTAAGCAATCATGCAAACAGCACTTTCCTGCATTTGCCAGCAGCTCTTTGCTGTGCTTCAAGCATTGCGCTGTTTATGACTTCAAGCCCATCAACTCCCGAGATTAGGCTGGTGTAACCGATGTGAAATGGCTAGCTAGTTAGCGAGGTGCGCACTAATAGCGTTTCAAAAGTCACTCGCTCTGAGACTTGGAGTAGTTATTCCCCTTGCTCTGCATGGGTAACGCTGCTTCGAGGGTGGCTGTTGTCGATGTGTTCCTGGTTTGAGCCCAGGTAGGTGCGAGGAGAGGGACGGAAGCTATACTGTTACACTGGCAATGCTAAAGTGCCTATAAGAACATCCAATAGTCAAAGGTATATGAAATACAAATGGTATGGAGAGAAATAGTCCTACAACCTAAAACGTATTACCTGGGAATATTGAAGACTCATGCTAAAAGGAACCGCCAGCTTCATATGTTCGTTCTCATGTTCTGAGCAAGGAACGTAAACGTTAGCTTTTTTACATGGCACATATTGCACTTTTACTTTCATCTCCAACACTTTGTTTTTGCATTATTTAAACCAAATTGAACATGTTTCATTATTATTAAGTTAAAATAAGTGTTCATTCAGTATTGTTGTAATTGTCATTATTACAAATAAATAAATAAATAAATAATAAAGTATAAAAAATTAATCGGTATCGGCTTTTTTTGGTCGTCCAATAATCAATATCGGCGTTGAAAAATCATAATCGGTCGACCTCTACTAGTAATATCATCAACCATGTGTAGTTAACTAGTGATTATGATTGATTGTTTTTTATAAGATTAGTTTAATGCTAGCTAGCAACTTACCTTGGCTTACTGCATTCGCTTAACAGGCAGTCTCCTTATGGAGTGCAACAAGAGAGAGGCAGGTCATTATTGCATTGGACTAGTTAACTGTAAGGTTGCAATATTGGATCCCCCAAGCTGACAAGGTGAAAATCTGTCGTTCTGCCCCTGAACGAGGCAGTTAACCCACATTTCCTAGGTCGTCATTGAAAATAAGAATGTGTTCTTAACTGACTTGCCTACTTAAATAAAAAAGGTATAAAAATTATTTTTTTAAATAAAAACAGGCAAAAATACCGATTTCCGATTGTTATGAAAACCTGAAATAGGCCCTAATTAAAAAAAAAATAAAAAAATAAAAAATAAAAAATAAAAAAAATCGGCCATTCCGATTAAATCGGTCGACCTCTAATCTATATATCTATACATATAGACACACACAGTTGAAAGTGCATGTCAGAGCAAAAACCAATCCATGAGGTTGAAAGAATTGTCCATAGCACTCCGAGACAGGATTGTGTCGAGGCACAGAACTGGGGAAGGGTACACAAACATTTCTGCAGCATTGAAGGTCCCCAAGAACACAGTGGCCTCCATTTTTAAATGGAAGAAGTTTGGAACCACCAAGGCTCTTCTTAGAGCTGGCCGCCCGGCCAAACTGAGAAATCGGTGGAGAATATCTTAGTCAGGGAGGTGACCAAGAACCCAATGGGCACTTTGACAGAGCTCCAGAGTTCCTCTGGAGATGGGAGAACCTTCCAGAAGGACAATCATCTCTGCAGCACTCCACCAATTAGGCGGATGTGTCACAGCATCATCGGACTGAGCTTGTTGTCATTGCAGGTAATCTCAACTCTGTGCGTTACAGGGAAGAAAGACATCCTCCTCCCTCATGTGGGACCCTTCCTGCAGGCTCATCCTGACATGACCCTCCAGCATGACAATGCCACCAGCCATACTGCTTGTTCTGTGCGAGATTTCCTGCAAGACACAAATGTATGTGTTCTGCCATGGCCAGCAAAGAGCCCTGATCTCAATCCCATTGAGCACGTCTGGGACCTGTTGCACCTAAAAGGACTCTTACCATGTGAAACAAGATTCTCTAGTCTGATGAAACCAAGATTGAACTCTTTGGCCTGAATGCCAAGCGTCACGTCTGTAAGAAACATAGCACACTCCCTTCGGTGAAGCATGGTGGTGGCAGCATCATGCTGTGGGGATATTTTTCAGCGGCAGGGACTGGGAGACTAGTCAAGATCGAGGGTAAGATAAACATAGCCAAGTACAGAGAGATCCTTGATGAAAACCTACTCTAGAGTGCTCAGGACCTCAGACTGGGGCAAAGGTTCACCTTCCAACAGGACAACGACCCTAAGCACACAGCCAAGACAACGCAGGAGTCTCTGAATGTACTTGAGTGGCCCAGCCAGAGCCCGGACTTGAACCCGATCTAAAATCTCTGGAGACCTGAAAATAGCTGTACACTGACACTTCTTATCTAACCTGACACTTCTTATCCAACCTGACAGAGCTTGAGAGGATCTGCAGAGAATGGGAGAAACTCCCCAATTTGGGTGTGCCAAGCATGTAGTGTCATACCCAAGAAGACTCAATGCTGTAATCGCTGCAAAAATGTCTTAAAACCTGTTTTTGCTTCATCATTATGGGGTATTGTGTGTAGATGAGGATTTTTTTTATTTAATCAATTAAGGCAATAAGTAACAACATTTGGAAAAATTCAAGGGTTCTGAATACTTTCCGAATGCACTGTATATTCTTTAAGAATCAATGGATACATTTCATAAATTTATAAGTCCAAAAATGGATGTAGTAACTGCTGATTGCCCATTTAAGATTTGAATGTCTATTTCAGACTCAGGCTCTCGAGTGGCGCAGCGGTCTAAGGCACTGCATCTCAGTGCAAGAGAAGTCACTATAGTTGCTGTTTATTTTATGTCTTAACTGACTTGCCTAGTTTTTTTTTTTATAAACATCCATAACTGTAGTTTTTTCCTCTCTATTCAGCAAAGACTTTCCTTTGAAATGGCTAACAATGTTGACCTAAGACTTACAAACTGAGACTTTTAATAATATGTTGTCTCTCAAAAATCCAATTTCATGTAGCATCCATAACGCGTCTTGCATGCTTTATTTCTCCAACATGGTAATATTTTAAAAGGTCTGCTTTTTGGGGTAAACACTACTATAGACACACACATCAAAATTTGTATTTATATTTTGTTTGTCCATTCTGTGAGACATGAAAGTTGTGATTTTGTGTGCAAATGTAAAGTCCATAACACTGGAATCTCCCATAATCAACAGGGGCAATTGGTTTTCGCCGCCGGCCTCCCCCTCTCTCTCCAAATGAGTGTGAGTGAATGTGAAAATGTTGGCTCTGGCTCCGACTGTGGGTCAATCCCAAATGGCACTCTAGTGGGCTCTGGTCAAAAGGAGTGTATTATTTAGGGTATAGGGTTCCATTTGGGGCGCATACACTATGCTGAGCACATCTGCAAGGCTGACTGACTCACTCTACCCAGCTAAGGGACCAGGGGAGTGCAGATGCTTTTACACAAACTACAGAATCAACAAAATTACTGGTGCAGCATACATAAACCCCCCCCCCCCCCCCCTCCTCTCGTTCTCACTAACTAGTACTGTATCTGGCTGGCTGCCTGGTAGTGAGCTCTTGAAGACACTGTCATTACAGGCCACCTTCACAGGTAGAGAAGAGGTAGAGGCTGGCATCTAGCAAAGAACCAGCGCACTACTTTGACAACAAAACTAAAATGTACATACCGATAAACCAAACTCACATGCATAAAGCTTAGGCTAAAACATTATTTTTAAACAAATTAATTCTTTGAGGTAAAAATATAGGTGTATGGCAGAATGTCACAATGATAAGCATGCAATTGTTTCTACATCACATGAGATGTTTAACAAGGAAATGAGTTAGCTGGAGAGATAAAATGTCCCCCAGCACCCCCAAATACCAGGTCAAAGGTTGAGTGATGTCAGCAGAACATGCAGTACTTATGGGAATTTATTTAAAGATGGGCAAGTTAACAACAACAACCACCTTCACCCCAGAAGCATTAGTTACAACTCATTACTCAAGTAAGTCATCAGAATCATAAAGCCATATGGGAATGCCAACAACATGTAATTGGATGACAAGGCAGCAAGACTTTGCCATTGCCTGCCCCCCCCCCCCCCCCCCCACACAAAGAAAATATTAGACCTTCATATAAATGAATTTTAAAAAACTGTTCTCATTAGTTTACAGTTGGGTGTATTTGAACTGGTATGCCCAGTCATCACAGGTGTGTTCACTTTTAATCCATTCCAAAGTGCACATATTCCTCTCTGTATAAACTTGGGCAGAGAGTGGTTGTGCTGTGCCGGCCCTGCCCTCTTTCTCTTCCCTGCTGCACCGTGACTCCCCTTGCACACAGTCACTGGCCCCTTCCTACTTCGAAGTAAAAAAACAGCTTGACTGCTGACTGATCGGCACCGACAGGAGCAACTCATTGGGAGTCGGCTGCACACACAGACACTGGCTGCCTGCTGCACGGGACCTTGTCAAAGTGTGTGTGTGTGTGGGGAGGGGGGGGGGGCTCGGCAACAAAGCGAGCGGTTCCTCATTCAGAATACATACAAAGACACTTCTCTAGTGAGACATGGGAACATGCATCACTTCAGAGTTAATACTGTTAACAGCCTTTGTGTGTTATGACTTGGGAGGTACAGACCCATCAATAGAGGTGGCTCTCTTCAGTGTCTGTTAATCAGTCCTGATGGACCATCCACTCCATTGCAGGCCAACTGGAATTTATGTCATCGAACCTGTAGCTGCACACATGCTCTGAGGGAGGTATTTGCAGACGCCTTAAGTGCAAATGTTTCCCACCCACAGGAAGGTCTTGGACTGGGACTTGATACAAAGTTCAAATCACAACATTGGTGTATCAGACACCCACGTGAGCGAGTGTGTTCATAGTAATAGTATAAAATGTAGCTACTCCTTTGCTTGGTCATGATTCTTTGTCAACAAGGCAGCTGGAAAACACTTGTAGTTCCTAGGGGAAACTTAGGAGAAACCTCAAACCCACTACCCATTTTAATACACACACTGCACACATAGGCAGAGAACCCTCCCAATTCCCAACCCGCAGATCAGTCACATCAACTGCTGCTTACAAGCTTTATTTTTAGTTAAGTCCTCAGTCACTCACCACCACCAATGTTTCTGAACATAGATGTACAGTCGTGGCCAAATGTTGAGAATGACACAAATATACATTTTTAACCAAGTCTGCTGCCTCTGTTTGTATGATGGCAATTTGCATATACTCCAGAATGTTATGAAGAGTGATCAAGTGAATTACAATTAATTGCAAAGTCCCTCTTTACCATGCAAATTAACTGAATCCCAAAAAAACATTTCCACTGCATTTCAGCCCTGTCCCAAAAGGACCAGCTGACATGTCAGTGATTCTCTCATTAACACAGGTGTGAGTGTTGACGAGGACAAGGCTGGAGATCACTCTGTCATGCTGATTGAGTTTGAATAACAGACTGGAAGCTTCAAAAGGAGGGTGGTGCTTGGAATCATTGTTCTTCCTCTGTCAACTATGGTTACCTGCAAGGAAACATGTGCCGTCATCATTGCTTTTCACAAAAAGGGCTTCACAGGCAAGGATACTAATGCCAGTAAGATTGCACCTAAATCAACCAATTATCAGATCATCAAGAACTTCAAGGACAGCGGTTGAATTGTTGTGAAGAAGGCTTTAGAGCACCCAAGAAAGTTCAGCAAGCGCCAGGATCATCTCCTAAAGTTGATTTAGCTGCAGGATCGGGGCACCACCAGTACAGAGCTTGCTCAGGAATGGCAGCAGGCAGGTGTGAGTGCATCTGCACGCACAGTGAGGCGAAGACTTTTGGAGGATGGCCTGGTGTCAAGAAGGGCAGCAAAGAAGACATTTCTCTCCTGGTAAAACACCATGGACAGACTGATATTCTGCAAAAGGTAAAGGGATTGGACTGCTGAGGACTGGGGTAAAGTCATTTTCTCTGATGAATCCCCTTTCCGATTGTTTAGGGCATCCGGAAAAAAGAAGACAAAGTGAGCGCTACCATCAGTCCTGTGTCATGCCAACAGTAAATAATCTTGAGACCATTCATCTGTGGGGTTGCTTCTTAGCCAAGGGAGTGGGCTCACTCACAATTTTGCCTAAGAACACAGCCATGAATAAAGAATGGTACCAACACATCCTCCGAGAGCAACTCCTCCCAACCATCCAGGAACAGTTTGGTGACGAACAATGCCTTTTCCAGCATGATGGAGCACCTTGCCATAAGGCAAAAGTGATAACTAAGTGGCTCGGGGAACAAAACATTTATATTTTGGGTCCATGGCCAGGAAACTCCCCAGACCTTAATCACATTGAGAACTTGTGGTCAATCCTCAAGAGGCGAGTGGACAACCAAAAACCCACAAATTCTGACAAACTCCAAGCATGGATTGTGCAAGAATGGGCTGCCATCAGTCAGGATGTGGCCCAGAAGTTAATTGACAGCCTGCCAGGGCGGATTGCAGTGCTCTTGAAAAAGAAGGGTCAACACTGCAAATATTGACTCTTTGCATCAACTTCATTTAAATTGTCAATAAAAGCCTTTGACACTTATGAAATGCTTGTAATTATACTTCGGTATTCCATAGTAACATCTGACAAAAATATCTAAAGACACTGAAACAGAGAACAAATTAATATTTGTGTCATTCTCAAAACGTTCGGCCACGACTGTACACAAACAAAAGTGATTCAAAAGACCGTGGAAAGCTGTGCAAAACTGATTAATCTTATTGAATTATATGATAGAGATGAAGGGGGACGTCGACAGAGAGTGAAGAACAAAGGACAAAAAGTGTCTCGATCTGGGGGGCTGCATTCCCACAGGTCCCGACAGATAATTGCGGCACGGTCTACATTTTTCGTTTTGCGGGCGGGAGAGGGCGGTCAGACTGGGATGAAAATATTTTTGTAGTCCTGCAGATTATTTGGAAACGTTTTCTTTCTAATTTGTATGCGTTAGCCTACCTATTGTATTAAAAGCACATCTCGGTCTACCCATGTGAGAGACGAAGACTCGGTCTCAACATTTAAGTCTTTATTGAAGACTCATCTCTTCAGTAGGTCCTATGATTGAGTGTAGTCTGGCCCAGGAGTGTGAAGGTGAACGGAAAGGCACTGGAGCAGCGAACCGCCCTTGCCGTCTCTGCCTGGCCGGTTCCCCTCTTTCCACTGGGATTCTCTGCCTCTAA
Organism: Oncorhynchus mykiss; assembly: GCF_057628025.1. Taxonomy (NCBI): domain Eukaryota; kingdom Metazoa; phylum Chordata; class Actinopteri; order Salmoniformes; family Salmonidae; genus Oncorhynchus; species Oncorhynchus mykiss. Next base: position 50,466,810 of record NC_143027.1, on the reverse strand, counting down.
CCCTATTACAGGGGCTGAGACACTGGCTTACTGGTGCTCTTCCATGCCGTCCCTAGGAGCGGTGCATCACTTGAGTGGGTTGAGTCACTGACGTGATCTTCCTGTCTGGGTTGGCGCCCCCCCTTGGGTTGTGCCGTGGCGGAGATCTTTGTGTGCTATACTGGGCCTGGTCTCAGGATGGTAAATTGTTGGTTGAAGATATCCCTCTAGTGGTGTGGGGGCTGTGCTTTGGCAAAGTGTGTGGGGTTATATCCTGCCTGTTTGGCCCTGTCCGGGGGTATCGTCGGATGGGTCCACAGTGTCTCCCGAACCCTCCTGTCTCAGCCTCCAGTATTCATGCTGATGTGCCGGGGGCCTAGAGTCAGTCTGTTATATCTGGAGTATTTCCCCGGTCTTATCCGGTGCCCTGTGTGAATTTAAGTATGCTCTCTCCAATTCTCTCTCTCTCGCTCTCTCTTTCTCTCTCTCAGAGGACCTGAGCCCTAGGACCATGCCTCAGGACTACCTGGCCTGATGACTCCTTGCTGTCCCCAGTCCACCTGGCCGTGCTGCTGCTCCAGTTTCAACTATTCTGCCTCCGGCTATGGATCCCTGACCTGTTCACCGGACGTGCTACCTGTCCCAGACCTGCTGTTTTCAACTCTCTAGAGACAGCAGGAGTGGTAGAGATACTCTGAATGATCGGCTATGAAAAGCCAACTGACATTTACTCCTGAGGTGCACCCTGTACAACCACTGATTATTATTATTATTACTACTTGACCCTGCTGGTCATCTATGAACATTTGAACATCTTGGCCATGTTCTGTTATAATCTCCACCTGGCACAGCCAGAAGAGGACTGGCCACCCATCGTAGCCTGGTTCCTCTCTAGGTTTCTTCCTAGGTTCTGGCCTTTCTAGGGAGTTTTTCCTAGCCACCGTGCTTCTACACCTGCGTTGCTTGTTGTACAGCACTTTTGAGATATCAGCTGATGTAACAAGGGCTTCATAAATAAATGTGATTTGATCTTGATTGTATTATTCACACACACTCAAAATACGCTGCGTCAACTTCAGTAGCCTACCTGTCCTCTTCTAGTTGGGCATGTGAGATGAAGTGCGCCTAGTATACACTACACGACCAAGAGTATGTGGACACCCCTTCAAATGAATGGATTTGAATGGATTTGAACACCGCCATGCAATCTCCTTAGACAAACATTGGCAGTGGAATGGCCTTACTGAAGAGCTCAGTGACTTTCAACCTGGCACCGTCATAGGATGCCACCTTTCCAACTAGTCAGTTCATCAAATTTCTGCCTTGCTAGAGGTGCCCCTGTCAACTGTAAGTGCTGTTATTGTAAAGTGGAAATGTCTAGGAGCAACAACAGCTCAGCCACGAAGTGGTAGGCCACACAAGCTCACAGAACTGGACCGCCGAGTGCTGAAGCGTGTAAGCACATAAAAATCTGTCCTCGGTTGCAACTCACTACCGAGTTCCAAACTGCCTCAAAGCAACAACGGCAGAATAACTGTTCGTCGGGAGCTTCATGAAATGAGTTTCCATGGCCGAGCAGCTGCACACAAGCGTAATCAGTGGAAACAGTGGATCAGTGGAAACGCGTTCGCTGGAGTGATGAATCACTCTTCACCATCTAGCAGTCAGACGGACTAATCTGGGTTTAGCAGATACCAGGAGAACGCTACCTGCCCCAATGCATAGTGCCAACTGTCAAATTTGGTGGAGGATGAATAATGGTCCAGGGCTGTTTTTCATGGTTTGGGCTAGGCCCCTTAGTTCCAGTGAGGGAAATCTTAATGCTACAATATACAATGACATTCTAGACAATTCTGTGCTTCCAACATTGTGGCAACAGTTTGGGGAAGGCCCTTTGATGTTTCATCATGACAATGCCCCCTGTGCACAAATTGAGGTCTGTACAGAAATGGTTTATCGAGATCGGTGTGGAAGAACTTGACTGGCCTGCACAGAGCCCTGACCTCAACCCCATTGAACACATTTGGGATGAATTGGAACGCCGACTATAACCCAGGACTAATTGTCCAACATCGGAGCCCGACCTCACTAATGCTTGTGGCTGAATGGAAGCAAGTCCACGCAGCAATGTTCCAACATCTAGTGGAAAGCCTTACCAGAAGAGTGGAGGCTGTTAGAGCTGCAAAGGGGGAGGGGGGGGAAGAGATGTTCGACAAGCAGGTGTTCACATATATTTGGTTATGTAGTGTATATATTTTCCTGAAGGGGCGCCATCGATTTTCATTTCAGAGAGGTCAGATTTTCTCCATGTAACCCTTATTATGACTAAAGTTCACTCACTTACAAGTAAAAACTCAAACAGGCAGTACCAGTGACACGCTCAATACGGAAGTAGTCTGATGATTATGCTAAGCTAAAGGACTGTTTTGCTAGAACAGACTGGAATATGTTCTGGGATTCATCTGATAATATTGACAAGTTCACCACATCAGTCACCGGCTTCATTAATAAGTGCATCGAGAACAATCCCAACCAGAAGCCATAAATTACAGGCACCATCCACACTGAGCTAAAGGCTAGAGCTGCAGCTTTCAAGGTAGCGGGAGCCACGCTCATTGAAATCCGCTACGACATCTGACGAGCCATCAAACAGTCAAAAGTCAATGCAGAATTAAGATTGAATCTTACTACGCTGGCTCTGACGCTTGTCAGATGTGTCAGGGCTTGAGAGCAACAGCTGTTCCGGGTGACTGTGTGAACTTGCATTCTGTAGCTGATGTGAGTAAGACCATCAAACAGGTTAACATTCACAAGGCCGTGGGGCCAGACGGATTAACCAGATGCGTACTCAGAGCATGCGCTGACCAGCTGCCAAGTGTCTTCACTGACATTTCACACTTCACAGTTGGCACAATCTCTATTGCACCCCACACTGCATTTTCCCACCTGGACAAGAGAAACATCTACACAAGATCCCTGTTCATTGGCCATAGCTCAGCACCATATTGCCCTCCAAGCTCATCACTAAGCTCAGAACCCTGGGACTGAACACCTCCCTCTGCAACTGGATCCTGGACTTCCTGACGGGCCACCCCCAGGTGGCGAGGGTAGGCAACAACACATCCACCAAGCAGACCCTCAACACGTGGGCCCCTCAGGGGTGCGTGCCTAGTACTCCCTGTTCACCCACGACTGCATGGCTGCACACGTCTCCAACATCATTAAGTTGGCTGATGACACGTGGTTGGCCTGATCACCGACAATGAGACATCCTATAGGGAGGAGGTCAGTGACCTGGCAATGTGGTGCCAAGACAACAACCTCTCCCTCAGCAATACAAAAGGAGCGGATTGTGGACTACAGGAAACAGAGGGCCGAGCACACCCCTATCTACATCGACGGGGCTGTAGTGGAGTGGGTCGAGAGCTTCAAGTTCCTCGGTCCACATTACTAAGGAATTATCATGGTCCACATTTTACGTAATTATGACATAACATTGAACATTGAAGGTTGTGCAACATAACAGGAATATTTAGAGTTACGGATGCCACCCGTTAGATAAAATACAGAATGGTTCTGTATTTCACTGAAAGAATAAACGTCTTGTTTTCGAGATGATAGTTTCCAGATTCAACCATATTAATGACCTAAGGCTCGTATTTCTGTGTGTTATCATGTTATAACTAAGTCTATGATTTGATAGAGCAGTCTGACTGAGCGATGGTAGGCACCAGCAGGCTCGTAAGCATTCATTCAAACAGCACTTTTGTGCGTTTGCCAGGAGCTGTTTATGACTTCAAGCCTATCAACTCCCGAGATTAGGCTAGTGTAACCGATGTGAAATGGCTAGCTAGTTAGCGGGGTGCGCACTAATAGCGTTTCTAACATCACTCGCTCTGAGACTTGGAGTGGTTGTTCCCCTTGCTCAGCAAGGGCCGCGGCTTTTGTGGAGCGATGGGTAACGCTGCTTCGAGGGTGGCTGTTGTCATTGTGTTCCTGGTTTGAGCCCAGGGAGGAGCGAGGAGAGGGACGGAAGCAATACTGTTACACTGGCATAAGTGCCTATAAGAACATACAATAGTCAAAGGTTAATGAAATACAAATGGTATAGAGAGAAATAGTCCTATAATTCCTATAATAACTACAACCTAAAAGTTCTTACCTGGGAATATTGAAGACTCGTGTTAAAAGGAGCCACCAGCTTCCATATGTTCTCATGTTCAGAGCAAGGAACATAAAAGTTAGCTTTTTTACATGGCACATATTGCACTTTTACTTTCTTCTCCAACACTTTGTTTTTGCATTATTTAAACATGTTTCATTATTTATTTGTGACTAAATTGATTTTATTGATGTATTGTATTAAAATAATTGTTCATTCAGTATTGTCATTATTACAAATAAAACATTTTTTTCTGCCAATTAATCAGTATCGGCTTTTTTTTGGTCCTGCAATAAATCGGTATCGCCGTTGAAAAATCATAATCGGTCGACCTCTATTGTGCACCAATGAAATTGGGTATCGGACTGCTCAGTGACATCCACAGAACACAGCCATGTAGAGTTTTCACAAATATTAGCGTATCTGCTCTTACTGCAGGACTCTGAAACCACTGAAATTAGCCACACTAGCTCCCAATGTTCAATACACATAGTAGTTTAGTTTATTAATTTTACCATTTTAAAAACAAGCACACATAAAACTTGAAAGACACATGCACATGAGTAAAACCATTGAGGATAGTGGATAATCATTATTGTGGCTAGCTTCACATAGGTAGGGACAAGCGATTACCAGGGCCAAGTCCAGCAGGAGGAGAGACAACATTTGCCAACGTTCAGACAGAAATGTATTATGTATAATAAACATGCCCCTGATTCTAAGGAATCGTGTCAGTTATATTCCTGGCATTTCTATCTGCAACATGCCAAAGAGTTTTTGTACTGAACACAGCAGTGGTACATGGATAAAATCACCGGGGAAGCCAATCCAGAATGATTTGCCATATTACAGCTAGAGGTCGACTGATTAATCGGCATGGCCGATTAATTAGGTTCGATTTCAAGTTTCCATAGTAGGTAATCGGCCTTTTTGGACACCAATTACATTGTAATCCATGAGGAAACTGTGTGGCAGACTGACCAGCGTCAAAAGGACCTTGTGGCTGCAATTTACTGCGTTTGCGAGTAGCTCTTAGCAATGTTTGATGCACAGCATTGTTTATGACTTCAAGCCTATCAACTCCCGAGATTAGGCTGGCAATACTGAAGTGCCTATAAGTCAAAGGTATATGAAATACAAATGGTATAGATAGAAATAGTCGACGTGTTATAATTCCTATAATAACTACAACCTAAAACTTCTTAACTGGGAATATTGAACTCCAGCTTTCATATGTTCTAATGTTCTGAGCAAGGAACTTAAAACATTAGCTTTTGTACACGGCACATAATGCACTTTTACTTTCTTCTCCAACACTGTGTTTTCATTATTTAAACCAAATTGAACATGTTTCATTATTTATTTGAGACTAAATAGATTTTATTAAGTTAAAATAAAAGCGTTCATTGTTCATTCAGCATTTTTGTAATTGTCATTATTACAAACATATGGGGGAAAATATATATATATTTTTTTTAATCGTCCGATTAATCGGTATCGGCATTGAAAAATCATAATCGGTCGACCTGTAATTGTAACCCGTGTGTTGTGATAATTGTGTTGTTTTCTCTATAATCTGTTAGTTCATATACCTTGCGACCATGGTATATAGGCCTAAGGCTGAGACAATGAGAAGACACAGTGTCAGAATAAATTCAACCACACATTTGTTTCATTACAACACCGGAGAACAACATCTGTCCTGTGAAGTCCACAAAACATAATTGTATTAACTAACAGTGACATGATCTTCAGCATGGGGCGGCAGGATAGCCTAGTGGTTGGAGCGTTGGACTAGTAACCGAAAGGTTGCAAGTTCAAATCCCCAAGCTGACAAGGTACAAATCTGTCGTTCTGCCCCTGAACAGGCAGTTAACCCACTGTTTCGAGGCAGTCATTGAAAATAAGAATTTGTTCTTAACTCACTTAAAGGTAAAAATAAAAAATAAATGGTCGCAAAGAAAACAGGAGCTGCCGCCACTATGCCAGCACCATTTCAATATCATCGAATCACCTATGCTTAGTCTAATACGGTGGTAACTAAAAAATACCAACATTTTGTCCAATCAATGTTGGCTAAATATGATGTGGCTGTCCAATACGGTGGTAATGTGTGTGCGCGCAAGTTGAAAAAAAGCATGTTGACTCACCCTATGTAGAGAAACGCAAATGCCATCCTCCTCTTTCATGTTGGCTAAACGGTCTATGACTCTGTCATACAGTACACACTTTTAGTTTTTGTTGTCCTAGGCTACCTGGCTGAAATACTTGCTGGCTAGCCTAACTTCCTTTCATGGGCAACGATACGCCACGGCAGCTAGTTAACATTAGTATACTACCTCTAGCTACATGTTGAACTTCCATGCTCTCAGGTCAGGGGCAAAATGTATGAAATGTATGGTTGGATCAGAATTGGCATTATAATCAGTGGATAGTACGGAGAAATAAGTCAAACCACAAGTCCAAATCACAATCCATGTCTAATTTAGGAAAGGGACGATTTTAGCTAGCTAGCCAGCCACTGTAGGACAACAATTCACTTTTTTTTTCTGGAAATAATGTCATTTGGCTTGTGATATGATTGGTCTGAAGCCAGGGAGGCGACACCGTTGCTGGTTTCCCTTGCATTCAATGCTACGGGCTGCAACAATGTCATACTCTTTCTGACTGGACAGCATCAGACAGATACGCTACACATAGTGAGACAGAGGGGCACTGTTCCGTTCGCTCGGATGCTTTCTCCGGTGAAATACATTCAGCCTCTTGCGAATTGGAAAAATTTATGAAACACAGAGGCTAAAGAATAAAGTATTTGGTGTTTTTTTCCGGGAAGTCTGGCTTCCCTTGGCATCCATGAATAGGTAGCAGGTAGCCTAGTGGTTAGAGCGTTGGACTAGTAACCGAAAGGTTGCAAGATTGAATCCCTGAGCTGACAAGGTAAAAATCTGTAGTTCCGCCCATGAACAAGGCAGTTAACCCACTGTTCATAGGCCATCATTGAAAATAAGAATTTGTTCTTAACTGACTTGCCTAGTTAAATAAAGGTAAAATAAAAAAAAATACACTTTCCCAAATTGGATCCTTTGTTTCCATTCTGCTCCTCCCTTCCTATAGGCAGAAACTCAAACAGGGAGTACCCGTGCTAAGGTCTATTCAACCCTGGTCTGGCCTATCCGAATCCACGCTTCAAGATTGTTTTGATCACGCGAACTGGAATATGTTCCAGGTTGCCTCTGAGAATAACATTGAGGTATACACTGACACGGTGACTGAGTTCAACAGGAAGTGTATAGGGAATGTTGTTACCATTGTGACTATTAAAACCTTCCCAAACTCAAAACCACAGATAGATGGCAGCATTCGCACAAAACTGAAAGTGTGAACCAGTGCATTTAACCACAGCAAGGTGGGACTCCAGACAATTACAGATTAGAAAGGGAAAACCAGCCACGTCGCGGAAACCAACGCTTTGCTCCCGGACAAGCTAAACACCTTCTTCACCCTCCTTAAAGATAACACAGTGCCACCGATGCAGCCCGCTCCCGAGGACTGTGGGGGTGCTCGTTCTCCGTGGCCGACGTGGGTAAGTCTGCTGTCCTCACTTGCTCCAACATGTCCACCATTGTTCCTATACCCAAGAAAGCAAAGGTAACTGAACTAAATGACTATCGCCCTGTAGTATTCACTCCTGTCATTATGAAGTGCTTTGAGAGGCTGGTTAAGGGTCATATCACCACCACCTTACCTGACGCCCTAGACCCACTTCAATTTGCATACCACCCCAATAGATCCACAGACGATGCAATCACTGCATCTGGACAAGAGGAATACCTATGTAAGATCGCTGTTCATTGACTACAACTCAGCCTTCAACACCATAGTACCCTCCTAGCCCAGGCCCTTGGTCTGAACCCTAACCTGTGCAACTGGGTCGTGGACTTCCTGACAGGCCACCCCCAACAACACCTCTACTGCACTGATCCTCAACACCAGGGGCCTCATATGCGTGTATGCTCAGTCCCCTCCTGTACTCCCTGTTCACCCATGACTGGGTGGCCACGCACAACTCCAACTCGATCATCAAGTTTGCAGACGACACAACAATAGTAGGCCTTATTACCAACAATGACGAGACAGCCTACAGGGAGGAGGTGAAGGCCCTGGCAGAGTGGTGCCTCACCGTCAACAAAATGAAGAAGCTGATCATGGACTTCAGGAGACAGCAGAGGGAGCATGCCCCCATCCACATCGATGGGTCCGCAGTTGAGAAGCTGAAAAGCTTCAAGTTCCTTGGCACTGGCAATCTGAAATGGTCCACCCACACAGACAGTGTGGTGTAGGCAGCGCAATAGCACCTCTTCAACCTCAGGTGGCTGAAGAAATTCAGCTTGGCCCCTAAGACACTCACAAACTTTTACAGATGCACCATTGAGAGCATCACAACCTGGTATGGCAACTGCACCGCCCACAACAGCAGGGCTCTCCAGAGGGTGGTCTCCCCAACGCATTACAGGGGCACACTGTCCACCCTCCAGGACACTTACAACACCCAATTTCACTGGAAGGCCATAAAGATCATCAAAGTCATCAACCACCCGAGTCACAGCCTGTTCACCCCGCTATCATCCAGAAGTCACGGTCAGTACAGATGCATCAAAGCTGGGACAGAGAGACTGAAACAGAGCTTCTATCGCAAGGACATAAGACTGTTAAATAGCCACTAGTCGGCCTCAACCCAGTACCCTGCCCTAAAATTAGTCACTATCACTAGCTGGATACCACCCGGTTACTCAACCCTGCACCTTAGAGGCTGCTGCCCTATGTACATAGACATGGAATCACTGGTCACTTTAATAATGTTAACATACTGCATACATATGAAATGAGTAAAATACTGTATTCTAGTCAATGCCACTCCGACATTGATCATCCTAATAATTATATATTTCTTAAAATATTTTACTTTGAGATGTGTGTATTGTTAGATATTATTTCACTTTTAGAGCTAGGAACACAATCAATTCGCTACATCCGCTAAATATGGTGTAGGTGACCAATAAAATTGTATTTAATTAAATATATAGCCTATAGCAGGGAGTCTGCAACCTGTCATATGAGTGACAATTTACAATTTAAAAAAAATCTGAGTGCCAGTTATGATGTTCAAATAAGCATTGTGGGCTATTCAACTGTGCCCAGAAAATGTCTAACTGCCCACAAACTGCATAACCTAATTCTAGCTGGCTACTAGACAGAGACGCTGTCTATTCAGCCACACCCCACAGTGCTCCACTATGCCTACCTGTATCAAGGCACTTTCCATTTAGTGGTGCTGAATCACAGGTGCGGCCTTAATGTGTAGATTTTTCTTAATTCCTTGGTCGAGTTTGTTTGTCTTTATGCGTCCTTGGTCGATTGTAGGCCTAAGTAATTCCTTTGACGTATGCCTTTTATTTCAATGCATGTGTAGGGTTTATCTGGCATAGTTTGAATTCGCAGTCAGCTGTTTTATGCTCAGGTTACTTTCATATTGATGTCGGTATTTGATAGTGTGTAATATACATCTACTTCATGTTGCGCTGTTCCACAAGTAGGCTACATTGACTAATTTAGCCTATGTATGACGAGGTTGAGTAGTACATTGTACACACCATTCCACAGACCTTTAAACCTAATATAGTGGTGATAATGTATTGGGAGGAACATTTTATTTTTTTGCAGTTCTCCAAATAGCATTTTAGAGTTAAAAATGTGTGTGGAAGTACAGTAAATGAGCTTCAACTGGTGGGTGTATTTCTACACCCTAGGTTTAGATGAACTGATGCCACTGAAAAGTCAAGAGTCATAATTCTACAAGCCTCTCGTTCACATGTCCTTCACCATAAGGGGCTTATTGGAGCTGTCATCTGTGACAGACTTGTAAGTGTGCTTTAAACAATCTACATTTGTTGTTTGCTAGGCAAACAAATTAGATCTTTTTTTGATACAGTTGAAACGAGGTGCATTTGTGGTGGCCGCAACCGGACTAGATTGTGAACGACACTTGGCGGAATGCATTGCTTGACTGCCGTGAGTGATTCGCACAATAGCCTATCGTTCGCGAACTGCAGCACCCAAACGATTCGTTCTCGAGTTCGTTGACCAGAGGCTGTGTGTATGTTTTGGTTCTACAAAGCGGTGTCCATCACACCATTCAATAAATTAATTGCATTCATTGTTGCACCATGCGATCACTGATCCGTTCTAAACATGCAAATAGACAGTTGATGTTCGAGAATACGTCTCCAGCAGGTCAAACGAACGACAAAAATGAACCGAGTCACTCGGAATCATGACAAAAAAAAAACGAATCGTGCGCGAACTGCACATTCTTAGCTACTTCTCATTTGAACGTACGATGAAGACAACAAAAATTCGCTAACGTTAGCAAAGCTGACCAATGTCGCCCCCCATTCGTAAACAAACACTACTGTCGTTATCGTATTCATATTGTAGTGGTACAGTTACGTTATATTTAAACCACAATGATTGGAAAAAAATATTAATTGAAGACATTTTGAATGCGGTATAAATAAAGGCAACTGTCAGTGTGACTGTTTACGAAATGGTTGCTAGCCAGCAAACGTTAGCTAAACCTTGAGACGAATTTGGATATTTTACGAGACAGTAGTTCAATTCCAAGACAAAATCGTAACTACGTAGCCTACTTACGTTAACGTTACTTTCCTAAATCTATGACGAGACGATTGACTAACATGCGAATAATGGCTTGGGCCATTTGTGGCTAACAAGCTAACTAGCTAGCTCTGTGCCCTGCTAGTTAGTAAACAACTCTGATGTAACAAATATCTTGTACCAAAATGTAGCTCGTTAGTTGGCAAAAGTCAATGATGTGGTAGTACAGTGCTACCACTAGCTATAGGTTTTATAGCTAACTAGTTAGATGATGGTTTAGCCTGCTCGCTGTTTAGCTACATGCTAGCCAACGTTAGCTTTAAGTGACAATGGAGTGAAGTGGCTGCTGGTGCTGACTTACCTTGCAACTTCAACTGGCCGGGGTTGGTCTGCGTGGCTGCAGTCTGAGCTCCGCGGCAGTAATGCGCAAACCCGTTTTCTGGATGATTGGGACTCGGTTTCATTAAGATAAATTGTACTGACAAAATAACGTAGCCAGCTATCTAACGTTAGCTTTTAGGACAAGTTGCTACTGTAGCTAACTAACGTTAAATGTCGAAAGGTTGTCCAGGCTCGTCTACCTAGGAAACTTGTTTAGGCTAACGTTACTTAACCAGCTAACGTTAACTAGCTACCCTTCTCCAGCGCTCGGCACCATCAGTGCTATTTCAATAAAGTACAGCTTTAATTCAATTAATTTCAAAACAGTGTAGCGTTGTCCGTCACCCAAGCGTTCTGCTTTGATGGATAACCCTGCCCTACCCTCTCAATAATGTCGCTAACTGGCCTGATAACTGAGGGCAGCCTGGTCTGCTTGCCTGCTGTATTGAAGGGCTGCACTTTCCTTGGCTCTGTTCTCCACTAACGTTACAGTGCGAATTCTAGCCACCACAGTTCAGCCAGCTAGCTAGCTAACAAGCTGCTTCCTTCTGTTGCACAATGGGCTGGTGTAATTTATGCATGAGATCAAGGACTTCTATGACCACACTGTAATGTAGTCTGATTAATCAGGCTGTAGTACACAGGTAATTCATTTGTATATAAAGCCTGAAACGAATGCTTCCAAAATCGTGTAAATGTAAACAATGTAATTTTACAAGCCAGAATGTATAATGAAATTACATTTAAACTCTGTTGCTTCAACAGCTCGATTTTTTTTGGACAAAATATCCATAGGAAAGTATTGTTTTTTCTGATTTTTAAAACATATTTTAGTTTAATGTTGGATATTCAGTTCTATCATCAATAGCTATTGAACCAAGCATGCCATAACAATGAAAATTGTATAGTCTGAATGAAGAACAATCAACACTGTTTTTGTGGGAATTTTAGATTTTTCTGAAAATTGAAATCCGAATAAAACATTTTAGATAATTAAAAATTCACCAAAGAAAACGTGTTGATTGTTCCCCATCCTCCCCTGTTTCAGAATATACAATTATCATGGCATCCTTGGTTCAATATCTATTCATGAGACAAAACTGGATATCCAATATAAAAATAATTTTACCTAGGTGCAAAACTGACTGAGAAGTCAGGTAAATAATACTTTCCTCAACATACTTTGTCTTAAATTTCGAGCAGATGAAGGACAAACCGGTATAATAAGTTTAAATGTAATTGTATTCAATATTCTTGCTTGTAAGGAACATTTACAAGATTTTGCAGGCATTAGTTTCAGGCTGTGTGTATTACAGCCTAAATAATCAGACTAGTTGTAATTGCTAAGTATGTATAACAATATTAATAACAATAATACATGATCTAATTCATTAATAATAATTCACAAAATAATAGTTGTCTACCTGAATTGTAATTTTACAGATGGAAATGGAGAGCAGTCAATTAATTATTTTAGAACTGTAAAAAAAGTATTTAGTCAGCCACCAATTGTGCAAGTTCTCCCACTTAAAAAGATGAGAGAGGCCTGTAATTTTCACCACTTCAACTATGACAGACAAAATGAGAAGAGAAAATCACATTGTAGGATTTTTTATTAATTTATTTGCAAATTATGGTGGAAAATAAGTATTTGGTCAATAACAAAAGTTTATCTCAATACTTTGTTATATACCCTTTGGCAATGACAGAGATCAAACGTTTTCTGTAAGTCTTCACAAGGTTTTCACACACTGTTGCTGGTATTTTGGCCCATTCCTCCATGCAGATCTCCTCTAGAGCAGTGATGTTTTGGGGCTGTTGCTGGGCAACACGGACTTTAAACTCCCTCCAAAGATTTTCTATGGGGTTGAGATCTGAAGACTGGCTAGGCCACTCCAGGACCTTGAAATGCTTCTTACGAAGCCACTCCTTCATTGCCCGGGCGGTGTGTTTGGGATCATTGTCATGCTGAAAGACCCAGCCACGTTTAATCTTCAATGCCCTTGCTGATGGAAGGAGGTTTTCACTCAAAATCTCACGATACATGGCCCCATTCATTCTTTCCTTTACATGGATCAGTCGTCCTGGTGCCTTTGCAGAAAAACAGCCCCAAAGCATGATGTTTCCACTCCCATGCTTCACAGTAGGTATGGTGTTCTTTGGATGCAACTCAGCATTCTTTGTCCTCCAAACATGACGAGTTGAGTTTTTACCAAAAAGTTATATTTTGGTTTCATCTGACCATATGACATTCTCCCAATCTTCTTCTGGATCATCCAAATGCTCTCTAGCAAACTTCAGACGGGCCTGGACATGTACTGGATTAAGCAGAGGGACACGTCTGGCACTGCAGGATTTGAGTCCCTGGCAGCGTAGTGTGTTACTGATTGTAGGCTTTGTTACTTTGGTCCCAGCTCTCTGCAGGTCATTCACCAGGTCACCCGTGTGGTTCTGGGATTTTTTTGATCATTTTGACCCCATGGGGTGAGATCTTGCGTGGAGCCCCAGATCGAGGGAGATTATCAGTGGTCTTGTGTGTCTTCCATTTCCTAATAATTGCTCCCACAGTTGATTTCTTCAAACCAAGCTGCTTACCTATTGCAGATTCAGTCTTCCCAGTGTGGTGCAGGTCTACAATTTTGTTTCTGGTGTCCTTTGACAGCTCTTTGGTCTTGGCCATAGTGGAGTTTGGAGTGTGACTGTTTGAGGTTGTGGACAGGTGTCTTTTATACTGATAACAAGTGGGAGAACTTGCACAATTTGTGGCTGACTAAATACTTTTTTCCCCACTGTATTTGCCATATGGGCTGAAATATAAGTGGTAGTCGGTCAAAGAGAATCAACCTCTTCCAACTTTAGATTATTGTGTCATACCCTGTTTTTGTACTGTAGTATACATGTGATGTACCCAGAACACATGTTGCAATGACTCCTGTTGACATGAGCTGACAGCAAGTTGTCTGCTTATCAGTCTATTTACAAAAAAGGATCTAAAGCAGACCACAGGAGTCCCTCTGCATAGAGATATTTTGCACATTATTAGTCATAGTATAGGATTTGTTTTGTCATAGCTGCTATCCCCATACGTTCATTCAAGGTCTATATGACTGAGAAATATGTGTTGTCCTGCTCTGTAAATCCCTATGTTTACAGTAGTCCCTCTTGAGATTTGGAGGACTCATTATTTCAGCAAAGTCTGGAGCAACACTAGGTGTAATTACTGTATGATTCACTGCTACCACTGTAAACAATGTAAGCCCGTGAGGTAATAATGTGGTGCTCTTCTCATCATGAATCAGCATGCAAGTGAGCGTATGGAAATAGTTTTTTTCTGTTTTTAGAGGAACATACCGGCACATGGAGATAAGTTCATAATAATATGCTGCCAAACAATAGTTTTCTTGAAAGGGAGTCTTAAAGAAACAATACATAATAAGGTCCTTATCAATTGCTTATGACTATGAAAATGTTAATTACATTAGAATGGATCTGTTTGCAGCTAATTCTAACACTGTTAAAAGATTAAAGAAACTAAATGTGGGAAGTCATGCAAACATTTTTGGGACAACTTGTAGTCTTTTACAATTGATAACAACAAGTAGACCCATATTCCAGTCTGTGGAATGTAACCTTTTTGTAGTTCTCCCCTCGAGGGCTTCTAGGTCTCCTTGCCTGTGACTGTCACAGCATACCATGAGAATTAACCCGTAGCTGTGCTGAGCCTTGGGGATAGGCTGAAGAGAGATTAACAATTGATCTGGCCTTGATGAGCCCTCACGGTTTAGTGCCAAGTGTAGCATTCCTTAGCCAAAGTGCATGAGGGCATCTATTCAGCATGTTCCCTCTCTCTCACACCGGGAAAACCGGTCAGCTGATCACACTGGATACAAGAAGCTCAAGAGGATGGCTTATAGATGATCACCCAGAGTACGAAAAATACATGTTTAGGAAAACATCATTATTTCAAAATAAATAAACCTAAATGGACACCTTGCTCCAATAGACCAAATATGTCTCTAGGAAACTAATCTGTCCACATTATGTTTTTCCGAGTTAAATGCTTACCTAATTGAAGGTCCAGCCTTTACATTCCTGATATTTTTTGTGGCATCATTCAGTACATGCAGTCTATTTTCCACAGATGAAGGCCATCTTAGTTCAATTGGAGTCTACTGATAAAATATGACTTGTACATAATGATGATAATGAAAGGAATACCGTGTATAAAGGACCAAAGCTCCAAAACGGAGTGATCCTGTCGTAATTGTTCCTAGAGCGGAGTGAAACCTGAATGCCGTTTCATGTTAGTGGTGCACTACTAGACATATTTCTGGGTTCTGTCTGCCCAAGTGACGAGCCTACAGAACTGTGATCTGCAGATCCTTGTTGCCCTGGAAACAGAAGCTTACATTTTTTTGGCATATTCTCCCTGTTCCTTCCAAGTGCCCCCCCCTCCCTCCCACCTAATTCATCCTGCCGCACAGCCTCAACCCCAACCTGCTGCAGTCATTTACCACTGTCAGAACAACAGGCACACACACTCACAGAGTGTGTTTGGTATCCTGTTAAATGGTCAGAGATACACTGCTATTGAATGTATGCTGTGTGACTAAGATATGGGCCATGCTGTGCTATGGTGCAACAATTTCACCCATTGCTGCAGAGGGTAACAAAGAAGCCAATCCAGTAATCCCAAAGGATGTTCTCGCAAAAGATGCACCAAGCCTGGAATGAAAATGGGATCTTATTGAATATTATGATATCAATGTGTGTAAATTAGTCAGACAATACTTGCAAACTATTGTAATTTGATCATGCATGCCCAGATTAAGTACTGTATGTCCCATGGTCTCTAACAATAAGATCCCACAGAAATGCCAAGAATGCACTGTATTCTTCCACCTAATAAGTGAATATTATGATATCAATGTGTGTATATTAGTCAGATAATACTTGCAAGCTATTATAATTTGATCATGCATGCCCAGATTAAGTACTGTATGTCCCATGGTAGCTAACAATAAGATCCCACAGAAATGCCAAGAATGCACTGTTTTCTTCCACCTAATAGAGATACGACAAAACATGACATGCCCCTTAGGAGGACTTGAAAACTAAATCCAATTACCACACACTATTGTACTGTGAAATGTCATTACTTTACGTGTGTGAGTGTGCATGGGATTCTTTTTAACCTCTTGGATTCACTCTGCATTCCATCGAGTGACTTTGCTTTTCTGTCCAGAACAGGAACATTTCTTTAAAGTTGCTGACTGTCAATAACAGTTGGTCTACGTCCCAAATGGCACCCGATACCCTACATAGTGCACTACTTTTGACTAGAGCCCTATAGAACCTGGTCAAAAGTAGTGCGCTATGTGGGGAATAGGGTGTCATTTTGAATGCAACCTTTGTCCCAGGATAGTGGAGGGTGGAGGAGGGCGGGGGAAAGTCCACAGAGAGGGCTGCATCCTGCTGTGAGTCCCCCCCAGGAGTATGTTAGTGTAAATATGATTATAATGACACACATAGCTATGGGATTAAAACACTACAAGACCTCAGTTATAGTCATATAGTGATGTGAGGTATGTTAACGTTATTCTAAGTACATTATTATGATTTATAATAATATGTATTTCAAAGGCAATACTTAAATATATACCTAAATATAATCAATCCCACAATGCGTCAACTACATTATAGGCATGGCTGTCGGTTTCTATTATTATGGGTGGTACGATATTGTTGGAGCTGGGTCAAGGTTGGAGCAACGGGTTTTATTATATGGCATTGGTATGGCAATGAGTTTTTTGAGCCAATGGAGGTGAGATGTGGCATACAAGATAATATAGATTGAGCACCCGGCTTCAGCCAATGATGATCGTGTGCGGGGACAGGCTTAAACCATGTGACGTGCCAAAGAGCAGAGGACTTTGCCCTGGGGAAGAGCCATCTGACACAATGAGGGAGCCTTTCTCATTTAAAACAAGCTGTTGTTCCTCTCACCAGAGGTGATGACCACCCGTTGTGGAGGGGCACAGACAGGCACCACGCTGGAGTCTCAGGGGACATAGCGGGGTTGTCATAAATGAAATCTGGGGTTGAAAAACCTGCTCACTAGCAAGCAATAAGGAGCTGCATGTATGGCCAACACCTATCCTGAACATATCTGCCAGTCAACACATAACAGTTAGGTTTTCTCTGTAGAACATATTGGTAACCTCACCAGAAGCTGAATCTGACCAACTGACCAGTACATGTTCTGAATCGCTATTATCTTACACTGGAGACTGATAGCATCCCTGGTCTTATCTTACAATAAGGGAAAATATCCTCTCTGCTAATTCTTAAGGCTCAGACACACCGGTTGGATTGTCAAAACGTTAGCCTGCCAGAGTGTCGGCTATTGGATCAATATCATGCAAAAATGTATTCACAAATGTAAATCGCCAACCCACAAACGTAAATCATTTTCCACAAATGTAAATCGCTATCCACAATTGCAATTCACTATCCACAAACAAACACCTTATGATTTGTATTTGTAAATCAATATATTGCATTAGAATTGTTTTATAACTGCAGATATGCAGGTAATTTCCAAGGGCCTTAAGTAAAATGACTGCCATAAAGGTTTGCACATAGGAGAGATATGCCATATTTGGAAGCGCTTAGATCACCTGACTTTTGGCAGGGATTTGACTACAAGAAAAATACAAAAAAAATCTCACTCTTAGAAAAAAATTCTCACTGTATAAAAAACGTTATCACGCATAGAAAGCGATTTGTAGTCATACAAAAAGTTCTCACAAGTATAAAAGAAAGTTCTCAAGCGTAGAAAAATTGTTCTCACTCGATTTGGATTCATAGAAAAAAGGTTTGTACCCATATCAAGCAAATCACTGGCAGCCTCTCGTTCGGCCATGTTGATGCCTGCCTTTCAAGGCTGTAGAAATTATAGTTTGGTAACCATAATATGTTAACGTAAATAATCGAAACCATTGCCCTAGATTACTCTATATTTGCAACACTATTGCAGTGTACACCGTTCATCACCCAAATAGTTTAATTAGCTGGCCAGTGTGATAGCACCACTAAATGTGAAGGATATGTCAAAGTGATTATAATCCATCCGCTGTCTCATGTTGCACAGACAATGAGCAGTAAGGAGACAAGTATTCCAGAGGCCTCTAACCTCTGCACACATCGACGACAGTCACCCTCGAAGCATTGTTACCCATCGCTCCGCAAAAGCCACAGCCATTGCAGAGCCAGGGAAACTACTTCAAGGTCTCAGAGCGAGTGAAATCACGATTGAAGCGCTACTAGCACGCACTGCTTACTAGCTAGCATTTCACACCGGTTACACTCACCACCTTTGATCTCTTTTTCCAGAAGCAACCAGTGATCAGGTGTTGTGCCGAACCCCCCTCCCCCTTTTCGTTTCAAGTGTATTAGTCTATAAATACATCTCTTTGCCAAAATTCGTCATCTCTCCCATGTCTTATTCGACTAGTAGTTGTTCTGAAATGTTTATTGCTTGCCTACATTTTACTCCCTCTTTTTAATATAACACACATTAATTATTCATTTCGGTTGCCTATCCTGACGTGAAGTTTGCTATGTAGAAGGTATTTGACTCTGATGTGTGCCACAGAAAGTATTTGACTCTGGCCACAAAATTAAGGAAATTAGAGGGGGAGGGGGGCATCTTCTTGCCTGCCGAGATCCCCCCCACCTTCTATCTCGAGACTGCAAGTGTAATGAATTGTCACGTTCTGACCTTAGTTCCTTTGTTTTTTCTTTTGTTTTAGTATGGTCAGGGCGTGAGTTGGGTGGGTTGTCTATGTTAGTTTGTCTATGATTTTCTATTTCTGTGTTTGGCCTGGTATGGTTCTCAATCAGAGGCAGCTGTAATCGTTGTCCCTGATCGAGAACCATATTTAGGTAGCCTGTTTTCCATTGTGTTTTATGGGTGGTTGTTTCCTGTTTAGTGTTTTTATTTCACCTTTCAGGACTGTTTGTTTGTCGTGTTTGTTGTTTTGTCTAGTGTTGCATATTTAATTAAATAATATGAACACTTACCACGCTGCACATTGGTCCTCCTCTCCTTCCCCAGATGACAACCGTTACAGAACCACCCACCAAAAAAGGACCAAGCAGCGTGGTATCGGGCAGCAGCGATCTCAGGACTTTTTGGACGGCAAGGGTTGCTACACATGGGAGGAGATCCTGGCTGGAAGGGATCGCCTCCCATGGGAACAGGTGGAGGCAGCCAGGAGAGTGGAGGTAGCAGGTAATGGGAGCCAGCGCTTCGAGGGAACACGGCTGGCAAGGAAGCCTGAGAGGCAGCCCCAAAAATGTATTGGGGTGTGTGGCTAAGTCAGGTAGGAGACCTGAGCCAACTCCCCGTGCTTACCGGAGAGTGAGAGGGACCGAGCAGGCACCGTGTTATGCCGTGAGGCACACGTGTCCCCGGTGCGTGTGCATAGCCCGGTGCGGTACATTGCAGCGCCTCGTATCGGCCGGGCAAGAGTGGGCATTGAGCCAGGTGCCATGAAGCCGGCTCAGCGCATCTGGTCGCCAGTGCGTCTCCTCGGGCCGGTGTACATGGCACCAGCCTTACGCATGGTGTCCCCGGTTCGCCAGCACAGCCCAGTGCGGGCTATTCCACCTCGCCGCACTGGCCTGGCTACGGGGAGCATTCAACCAGGTAAGGTTGGTGCTCGAGAGCTCCAGTGTGCCTTCACGGTCCGGTCTATCCGGTGCCACCTCCACGCACCAGCCCTCCGGTGGCAGCCCCCCGCACCAGGCTGTCTCTCCGTCTTCTCCCTACAGGTGCTCCCGCCTGTCCAGCGCTGCCAGAGCCTTCCTCCTGCCCAGCGCTGCCAGAGTCTCCCGTCTGTCCTGAGCCGCCAGAGTCTCCCATCTGTCCTGGGCTGCCAGAGTCTCCCGTCTGTCCTGGGCCGCCAGAGTCTCCCGTCTGTCCTGGGCCGCCAGAGTCTCCCGTCTGTCCTGGGCCGCCAGAGTCTCCCGTCTGTCCTGGGCCGCCAGAGTCTCCCATCTGTCCTGGGCCGGCAGAGTCTCCCGTCTGTCCTGGGCCGCCAGAGTCTCCCATCTGTCCTGGACCGCCAGAGTCTCCCGTCTGTCCTGGGCCGCCAGAGTCTCCCGTCTGTCCTGAGCCGCCAGAGTCTCCCGTCTGTCCTGAGCCGCCAGAATCTCCCGTCTGTCCTGAGCCGCCAGAGTCTCCCGTCTGTCCTGAGCCGCCAGAGTCTCCCGTCTGTCCTGAGCCGCCAGAGTCTCCCGTCTGTCCTGAGCCGCCAGAGTCTCCCGTCTGTCCTGAGCCGCCAGAGTCTCCCGTCTGTCCTGAGCCGCCAGAGTCTCCCGTCTGTCCTGAGCCGCCAGAGTCTCCCGTCTGTCCTGAGCCGCCAGATCCGCTAAGGAGCTGCCAGAGCCGTCAGTCAGCCAGGAGCTGCCAAAGCCGTCAGTCAGCCAGGAGCTGCCAGAGCCATCAGTCAGCCAGGAGCTGCCAGAGCAGCTTGTCACGTGGGCGATGCCGGAATTGCCCACCACTCCCGCCTGTCTGGCGCTGCCGGAGTCTCCCGCCTGTCAGGCGCTGCCGGAGTCGTCCTTCACTCCGGCGCTGCCGGAATCTCCCGTCCATTCGGGACCCGTGGCTAGGGTCCCCAGTCTGAGGTCGGCAGGCGAGGGTCGTCGCTCTTAAGAGGCGGTTAAGGAGGCGGAGAAAGACTATGGTGGAATGGGGTCCAAGTCCCGCGCCAGAGCCGCCACCGCGGACAGACACCGACCCAGACCCTCCCCTATAGGTTCAGGTTTTGCGGCCGGAGTCCGCACCTTTGGAGGGGGGGGTACTGTCATGTTCTGACCTTAGTTCCTTTGTTTTGTCTTTTGTTTTAGTATGGTCAGGGCGTGAGTTGGGTGGGTTGTCTATGTTAGTTTGTCTATGATTTTCTATTTCTGTGTTTGGCCTGGTATGGTTCTCAATCAGAGGCAGCTGTCAATCGTTGTCCCTGATTGAGAACCATATTTAGGTAGCCTGTTTTCCATTGTGTTTTGTGGGTGGTTGTTTCCTGTTTAGTGTTTTTGTTTCACCTTTCAGGACTGTTTGTTTGTCTTGTTGGTTGTTTTGTCTAGTGTTGCATTTTTAATTAAATAATATGAACACTTACCACGCTGCACCTTGGTCCTCCTCTCCTTCCCCAGACGACAACCGCTACATGAATACTCAGGGAGAAAAAGGTGTAGATTCACGCTCCGTTTGGATCTTAAAGCACGTCGTCAATATGCAATCTTTTTAATTCTACGTGTGAAAGTAAACAAGTGCAGGCATCAAATAAGCCATGCAAATGTGCTTGCAGACAGTCCAATGTGCTAAACGGCTGCAAGCAGTCCTGCACACATCAAATTAACGCCTACAGCTGCTAAATATACACCTACACAAACTAATTTAACTCATTCTTTAATATGCTAATTTGACTAGCCAATTTCCCTAGCTCCTCCTTTCAACCAGATTTCACAGTTGAAGGAACTTCCTTTTCCACTGCATTGCAAGCAGAGTATGAACCTTTACAAGGTAACAGTTTTGTCTTTTAAAATTGTTGTTACTGAATCATAAAGTTTATCTGCAAGTTTACAGTGGAAGGATCTGTTTCTCATCACTAGCTATAAAATTCAGCAAACATTAATCCAGCACCAGGATCAGCAGTGCTTGGTATAAACTAAATCAGATATTTGCTAGCTAATTTAGCTAATGTCGGTAGTCTCGAACCCCGGCCATATTATATCATATAGTTAGCCTCAAACTGCACGGTCATACTGCTAGCCGCAGTGAACGGTGCCATCTTGTGTTTTATTAAAAGCCCTGCTGAAAAAAAAACATGTAAACTATAACGGCCACGGAAACACATTGGACTATGTTAATACAACCAAGGCAAATTACATACTAGCAAGATTGTTGCTTGAATGCAGGGCCAGGCATACATAGATTAGAAAACGGAGATGCTCAACATCCTAGTAGTTCTCGATTTTTGGAGTATTGTCTTTATTTAGCTTTATCATTGACTAAAGGAAGACAAGCTACCTAAATGTGACTTATTGGCTAGTACTGAAGCAGGACATGTTTTTGAGTTACGTTTTTAGCCCAAAACCTTGCATTTAAGCAAAACAACAGCTAAAGGTAGGCAACTTCTTCAGCCTGACATTTCAATGGTAGTCACGCTAGCTCACGATTAGCATAAAGACACTGTAAAGCTCACATAAAGCAAATTTGGCTAGTGACAACCTTGTAAAACCCTTGCTAAGATCTACATGTCAGCTTTTGAACAGAGTAGACTTTAATGTGCACGTTCACTTGATTATTTATATTCCATAGAAGCTTATTAGGGTAAAATAACTTCAGGCATATACCCAGTACTGCTTCAAAGGAATATGGTTCCTATTCCTTCTGCTTTATTTCCACACAATTGTGTCTTGCAGAAGGGAACCATGAAGAGGAGCTTGGAGTGGGCAAGGCTGCTTTATCAGCCTTGAAGACCTGATTCTTCAAGTATCAATTCATTCTGGTTATTCTCACCTGGTTGGCATGCACAAAACAAGGTATGCAACATTAAGCCCAATCAAATATCCAATGTTATTAAAACATGTATCCCAATTTACAGTCAATCAACATTTGTCAGTTGTGTTAATGTTATGAACTACAAACAATCTATGGTTCTTGGAGTCAATTCATCAATTGAAAGTGACTACAATTAGACATTTTAAAACTGCCAGTAAAGATGACAATAAAAAGTAATCTGCTCTTATGGTTCTGTTTAAATTTTTTCAGACACTTCAATCCGACACTCTTGTTGTCAGAGTCGTGTGTATCGGTGGCAGGGAAGTCAGGCGCAGGAGAGTCAAACGGAGTCTAAAATGGAGTCTTTTAATGAATGTCCACATAACATGCTCTATAACACTAATAAGAAATTAATATAAACAAACATGGGGTACGAGGACCCGTCGCGCACCTATACAATAAACACAACACTGACAATAAACAATCTCTGACAAAGACATGAGGGGAAACAGAGGGTTAAATACACAACAGGTAATGAATGGGATTGAAAACAGGTGTGTGGGAAGACAAGACAAAACCAATGGAAAATGAAAAATGGATCAATGATGGCTAGAAGACCGGTGACGTCAACCGCCGAGCACCGCCCGAACAAGGAGAGGCAACGACTTCGGCAGAAGTTGTGACACTTGTTAATGTTTAACGTAAGGCAAAACGTCTTCAGCCACCGTAGGACTGAGAGCCGCTGGTTGGCATTTTTGACTGCAGTGTCTGTGTGGGTGTACCAGGAAAGGACATTAGAAGTTAGGTCCCAATGATATCGAAGCTTCTTACCATCTCCACTGCAGCCCAGTCAATATCGATTTACAAAAACTGTAACAATAGATATCGTGTAGCACATAGTAGCAAAAATTTAACTGGAACAACTCCAGTTTGCCTATTGTTCCAACAAATGTCAATTTACATTTTTACATATGTCAGAGTGCATTTTCTTTTATAGCTCTGCTTTCAGCGCCATCCTGACCCACACACTGGTTAGCAGACTCAGGGCTCTGGGTGTAAATCCTGTAGTAACAAATTAGATTTTTTACATTATCACAAGAATGTGTATCTCCAGAATGGACCCGACACTACCATGGTACACCTGATCACCAGTGATCATGAGTAAATGAAGGAGCTGTGGGACCTGACATAATGGTGATAGGACAACAGTCTTAGCGTAAGCAAAACAAAGTAGATGGTGATACTTGACCATTCTCCCATCTACTGTACATTGACATGGAGATGATCAGCAGCTTCAAGTTCCTGGGCACCCTGATATCCTTTTCTGCCCTCAGTTACTTCACTCAAAGTCCCACTTGTGCTTCTCCACTACCCTCAAACTTGCTGCACCACGACCTATGTACCAACTACAGTGTCTGTTTTTATTTCCATAACACATGTAAATGAAATGTCCATATTAACTGTAAGATTTATTTATGGTAACATTGCACATATTGTAACATAGTCCCTTGACATACATGACTTAACTACTTTGCATATTGCTCAGTTTACCTACTCTAAGAAATCATACATTTTTTAAATATTAAAGCTGCATTATGTATTACTGTGTCCAATTGATTCTGGAAGGTTGTAATATTTTTTTAAACTTTCACTACACAACTTTTTTTTGCTGATGGACAATCCTGTCAGAAACTTTCATAATATCAATTATTTTGTGACACATCAATTAACATTGGCTGCAGTATTCCTGACTTGCTAGGTAGTCACGCAATAAACATTTTGGATAATTCCCCTTAAATTAATGATCTTTAAATCAAATCGTATTTATCACATGCGCCGAACACAACAGGTGTTACAGTGAAATGCTTACTTACACGCCCTTAACCAACAATGCAGTTTTAAAAAACTACAGAAAAGAAAAGTACATAATTAAAGAGCATCAGTAAAATAACAATAGCGAGGCTATATACAGGGGATACCGGTACAGAGAATGTGCGGGGGCACCAGTTAGTCGAGTTAATATATACATGTAGGTAGAGATATTAAAGTGACTATGCATAGATAGAGTAGCAGCAAATAGTCTGGGTAGCCATTTGATTAGATGTTCAGTAGTCTTATGGCTTGGGGATAGAATCTGTTTAGAAGCCTCTTGGACCTAGACTTGGCGCTACGGT
The DNA here is from genome assembly GCF_057628025.1 of Oncorhynchus mykiss. Classification (NCBI taxonomy): domain Eukaryota; kingdom Metazoa; phylum Chordata; class Actinopteri; order Salmoniformes; family Salmonidae; genus Oncorhynchus; species Oncorhynchus mykiss. Next base: position 50,441,864 of record NC_143027.1, on the reverse strand, counting down.
AATGATTGCCGTGCAGTAGCAGAGAGAACTGTAGCTGTGGCTCCACTGGCAATACCAGCCTAGGAATGCTGAAGCCCACCAAGTGAAAATGAAAACCTTCCCCATGGTTAAAGGGTATGTGTTCCCCCCTGAAAAAAGGGAAGGGGGGGACATTAAGGTCCATAAGTAACACTTATTGGAGAACCCAATACTCTAAGTGAAAGTAGTTTGGGATTTAATTGATCTATTAAATTCTTAGGGGGCCCATGGAAGAATAAGGCTATAAAATGCGTGATGAGGTGATATTTTATTGATGTGGGCCGTGTTACTTCAATGATCATGGTTTTGCATCTAACCTTCCACCTCCAGAAGCCAGTCCTTCCAGAAACATTTGACTTGTTTCTCTATTGCTCTTTGACTGGTGCCAGGTGGGGAGCGCTCTGCTTTGAAGAGAGAAGCTATGTCTTTGGCCAAAAGAGGTTTCTCAGCGTAGATGAAGAGGCTTGAGTGTCTATTCATTTAAGGCAGGAGACCTAGACACATCAGACCCTCTTTGAATCTATAAAGTAAAAAAAAGTCAATGAATTTGCCCTGAAGTATTTAACTAAACTTGAGATTAATTAGACATATGGAAACTCACTGCTCAAGAGCATCCCGTATCCTACTTTCTATGTAAAACTTTGTGGTTGACTCCACCAGGGCATCCCTCTCCAATGTACGAATGTATTGCACTGGATCCAACATGACCGCTTCCGTTGCCTCATCAACAGTTTATGCTAACTGGATTTTAGATTGTTTATTGATCTGTGTTTTGGGACAAATTAGCAAAACAATAAACTGATTATCACTACCCTTAAAAAAGATTGACTGCCAACAAAAGGAAACCAAATCCATGTGGAAAGGTATTCATGAACCAATACCATTTTTTTTTCCAAACTTAGTGCAAATTAACAGTAACATAAATAACATTCACAGTATAAACTACTTACCTTCTCCAACTTCTCTCTGAAGTCATATTCCGCAATTTCTTTCAGTTCTGGCACAGGAGGTTGTTGGCCACACACTTGCCTGTATAGCCTCTGAAAAAATTTGACTCTATGTACCCCCATGTACCAGACAGACAGCAATCAAGCGGCCCACCTGCTTGTATACACCATCATAGAGTGCTATCACACAGAAGACAAACAGCAAATAAAGGACACATTAAATACAAAAATCAAATGTCTTACTCAAGTCATATATATTGCCATAAACAAATGTGTCTTTGTTGGTGTTAAAGTGTAACTCACCTTGAGAGTTACAAAAAAAGGCATTTTTGCTAATCAGGTCCCTCAAATATTGCAGAGGAATGGATGGCACTCATTAGCAGCAGGAGAGGATCACCCTGTCTTGAGGGACCACCCTCAGCTGCCCCTTTTCTGTCAGCATCCCTAAAAACCATGTCTATTTTTGCCTCTGGACTAAAGCGGGCTTTCTTAAAGCCTCTCATTGCACAATCATAAATGTTGTCAATCATCACGTTAACTTGGTTGGCATCTCATTAACTTCAGCAGTGTTTGGAGGTCAACACAACAAAAAAAGACATTCAGAATAGCAAAGCTCAGATACTTCCCACATTTCATCTGTAATAACAAGACATTTAATTATTTACAGGGAGGACTTACTCATTGTCCTCAACATCAACAGAAGAGTGTGGTGAAGGTGGACAATAAGCCTCAGGGAATGGTGGAGGGGAGGCCACAGGAAGTGGTTTAGGTGGAGGGGGCCACAAGAAGTGGTGCAGACGATGGGGGGCGGCACAGGAATAGGTGCTGCCACAAGTGTAGCCTTGTTTGTAGAAGTAGTCTGTTAAATGTCATTTAAAGGCTTAAACATTTCAAAAACATGTAGAAAGCAATAAAGCTGTCAAACATAATGTGATTGCGTTCTAAAAATGATTTACAGAAAATGTAGCCGCATGCATCCTTCACTATAGAATGTAATCAATGTGTAGGTCAAGAAGACATTTTAAGGATGCATGTAGCTCTATTTAAAAAATATATATATATTTTCCCTATGTATTACATTCAACAAGCAGACAGTGTTGTTTTCTCCTCCATGGTCCGTCCTAACTCTGGAGGGAACGCCATATCTGGAGACAGCATTCATGAAACAATCCATTACTCTACTGCTGCGATTGTTGCTGAAGGCACGGAGAAACAACGAGACGGCTGTACCCATCAATGCCACCATGTATGACTATCCTCCACCTAAATCAGAAAATACAGCACTGGTTGATACAAAAGCTGAAGACACATTAAATGTACAAACATCACCATCCTCCTTTACCGCTTAAATGCTGCATCAGGTTCCTCCAGTATATACAGTGCCTTGCGAAAGTATTCGGCCCCCTTGAACTTTGCGACCTTTTGCCACATTTCAGGCTTCAAACATAAAGATATAAAACTGTATTTTTTTGTGAAGAATCAACAACAAGTGGGACACAATCATGAAGTGGAACGACATGTATTGGATATTTCAAACTTTTTTAACAAATCAAAAACTGAAAAATTGGGCGTGCAAAATTATTCAGCCCCTTTACTTTCAGTGCAGCAAACTCTCTCCAGAAGTTCAGTGAGGATCTCTGAATGATCCAATGTTGACCTAAATGACTAATGATGATAAATACAATCCACCTGTGTGTAATCAAGTCTCCGTATAAATGCACCTGCACTGCGATAGTCTCAGAGGTCCGTTAAAAGCGCAGAGAGCATCATGAAGAACAAGGAACACACCAGGCAGGTCCGAGATACTGTTGTGAAGAAGTTTAAAGCCGGATTTGGATACAAAAAGATTTCCCAAGCTTTAAACATCCCAAGGAGCACTGTGCAAGCGATAATATTGAAATGGAAGGAGTATCAGACCACTGCAAATCTACCAAGACCTGGCCGTCCCTCTAAACTTTCAGCTCATACAAGGAGAAGACTGATCAGAGATGCAGCCAAGAGGCCCATGATCACTCTGGATGAACTGCAGAGATCTACAGCTGAGGTGGGAGACTCTGTCCATAGGACAACAATCAGTCGTATATTGCACAAATCTGGCCTTTATGGAAGAGTGGCAAGAAGAAAGCCATTTCTTAAAGATATCCATAAAAAGTGTTGTTTAAAGTTTGCCACAAGCCACCTGGGAGACACACCAAACATGTGGAAGAAGGTGCTCTGGTCAGATGAAACCAAAATTGAACTTTTTGGCAACAATGCAAAACGTTATGTTTGGCGTAAAAGCAACACAGCTGAACACACCATCCCCACTGTCAAACATGGTGGTGGCAGCATCATGGTTTGGGCCTGCTTTTCTTCAGCAGGGACAGGGAAGATGGTTAAAATTGATGGGAAGATGGATGGAGCCAAATACAGGACCATTCTGGAAGAAAATCTGATGGAGCCTGAGACTGGGACGGAGATTTGTCTTCCAACAAGACAATGATCCAAAACATAAAGCAAAATCTACAATGGAATGGTTCAAAAATAAACATATCCAGGTGTTAGAATGGCCAAGTCAAAGTCCAGACCTGAATCCAATCGAGAATCTGTGGAAAGAACTGAAAACTGCTGTTCACAAATGCTCTCCATCCAACCTCACTGAGCTCGAGCTGTTTTGCAAGGAGGAATGGGAAAAAATGTCAGTCTCTCGATGTGCAAAACTGATAGAGACATACCCCAAGCGACTTACAGCTGTAATCGCAGCAAAAGGTTGTGCTACAAAGTATTAACTTAAGGGGGCTGAATAATTTTGCACGCCCAATTTTTCAGTTTTTGATTTGTTAAAAAAGTTTGAAATATCCAATAAATGTCGTTCCACTTCATGATTGTGTCCCACTTGTTGTTGATTCTTCACAAAAAAATACAGTTTTATATCTTTATGTTTGAAGCCTGAAATGTGGCAAAAGGTCGCAAAGTTCAAGGGGGCCGAATACTTTCGCAAGGCACTGTAACAAAGCAGCAGACCAGATATTACATTAACATCCAAAATGTGGAACAATATTAATGAACAGTCTACCGCGGATCACAACTATAAGTACTTCCGTTAGCCTTTTAAAGGCTACAACAAGGGTTTGTTCTAGACTGTTTCCTGCAGCGTAAGATGTGTGATTACAATATCTACTTCAATTAGGAAAAATAACCACGTTTATATTGATGAGCCAAGAGGACAGACTCTCCTGTTGTTCACACTTAGGCACAAATACTTTGCTCCAACTGTTTTTGCCTCCGTATGTCCTCAATATAAGCATGTTTGTTAATTTCATGATGCAGATATTCTATCAATCACAGAAGTAGCAGAAACACAATAAAACAATTATTATCCACATGAGTGACATATGGTATCAAGGGCCATTGCTTACTGAACTGTTAGTTGTTGATGAACAAGTTGTTGATGAACAATTTGAGATGTTACAATGTACAACTTCTCACCAGTGATATAGATAATTGTGTCTATCACAAAGATATTATTAGTTTGTGGTTTCCATCAAGGTGCCATAACGAGTTTGGTACAGCAACACGGTATTACCTTCTATGCAGCCTCTGCGACATGGCTCTAAGGGCAGCCACCCTCGGGTTAACACGGAGCATGCTGTCCCTCACTCTGCGACTCTGCACCTAGAGCTCTTAATTGTGATCGAACAGCCTCCGCTCCACGTTTGTCGTTCCCAGCCACCAGTCCTTAATCTTTTCATCCAGAGCCAAGTCTGACATGTCAGAATATAATGGTGCTGTGACAGATTGAAGTGTCTGGGAAACAAAGTAACAATGGACAGGGATGAGGTAATACATAACATCATAGTCATTTTAAAGTCCTGTCTTGATTGTAGTCATTCTAAATTGTTTGATTGGTAAGAAACTGGAAACCATGCATCTAAAGTCTGTAGTTTGTGACAGTTACTCCCAAGCACAACTAACCTTAGACAACGTTTGACTGTCGATCAGGACACATGTAGAATATCTGCCATCTGAGACACACTGAAAGCACAGGACATCAGAAACCTCAGTTGCTCTTGAGTGATGGCATAACAAGGTGCACCTCTAGCTCCTCTCCAAGTCCGAGAAGCCCAGTAACTGGAACTGGCTTTAAGAATAATACACTGTGTTTAGGGTACTTAATGTATTGTGACACAGCCCACCCCTCTCATTCCAAAAACACTTTTACATTATAGTAACTGTCACAAATTGTGGCCAATTAACATTTTGATAATATTGGATTTTAAAGCCAAGACATAAAAAGAACGAATAGAATGGGCAGCAGGAGAGCAAAGAGTGAAAAAATGAAAACAACCATAAACCCAACCACACCCAACATTTATCAGCCTCCCCCTAGTCCACTCAAGGCTCCTCTGCATGGTTTCCATTTTGCAAGACGACAGTTTTTGAAAATAGAGACCATGGATGGGGCTGCGATTCCTGTTCAAACAGTGCCATAGTCCTAACGTTAACGTTCCTGGTTTATGTCTGAAGTTGTTAATTTCTACATCATAGGCTTAGATGAAATATTAATATTTCAAAGGGTATTCAAAAGTAATATCTGTGCTATTGGAAAGCTGATATGTTGTAGATATTAGCAAAGTTTTTACAGGGTTGTCCTAGGACAAATGAGCTTTGTGAGCTTTGCAAATGTTTTCATGCGATTCGCGAGCTAGCGCAGCTAAGGCTAGGTAGCATTGAAATTATAGCTAGCCAGCCAGCCTGTCTGAAGTTTTAGACCTTCAGTTGTTGTTGCAAAAACATGTTGTTTTTTCCCCCCTTTTCTCCCCAATTTCGTGGTATCCAATTATTAGTAGTTACTGTCTTGTCTCATCGCTACAACTCCCGTACGGGCTCGGGAGAGACGAAGGTCGAGAGCCATGCGTCCTTCGAAAACACAACCCAACCAAGCCGCACTGCTTCTTAACACAGCACGCATCCAACCCGGAAGCCAGCCGTACCAATGTGTCGGAGGAAACACCATACACCTAGTGACCTGGTCAGCGTGCACTGCGCCCGGCCCGCCACAGGAGTCGCTAGTGCACGATGAGACCAGGATATACCTACCGGCCAAACCCTGACAACGCTCAGCAACTAGCTACAGGCAGCTGCTTCATGGAAACAAATCCATTGTGATTTAATTATAATAGTTACAGTGGCCAGATAGCTAGGCTTGGAGGAGGCATTTACGAAATGTAAGCAATTATTACCCAGAGGAAAATGGGGGCCGGCCATGGTTTTAAAATGTCACTTAGGGGGAAGGTTTAATATTTTAAAATATTAATCCAGGGGAGGCTCATTTTTTTAAATGAATTTTTCTAGGCAAGTCAGTTAAGAACAAATTCTTATTTACAATGATGGGCTACCCCAGCCAACCCCTAACAACGTTGGGCCAATTGTGCACCTCCTATGGGACTCAAACCGGGTCCGTAATGACATCTCTAGTACTCAGATGCAGTGCCTTAGACCACTGAGCCACTCCGGAGCCCGAGTGTAATTTGTTATCGATGAAATGTCAGCATTTGGGAATTTACATACTGAATTTGACTATATGTGTAGACCCGTTTTCTCTCGCTCTCTCTTATTCTCCTCGCTTAGCCCGGCTGGGTGGACATTGCGCTTTTTACTTTATATTGGCTGGCTGTTCGATCAGTCCCTCTTTGTGCTTGGCGTATCCAGAACATGGCGTGTATCTGGTGAATAAAATAGTGTTTGTGGTGATGATGTAGGGAGCTAGCAGAAATGCTGCATTCAGAACAACTGGGAACTCTGAAATCTCTGAGTTCCGAGCGTTCAAGACAACTGAGAACTCGAGAAACAAACGAACTCCGACTGTGAAAAACATTTTGAACGTTCATCCAACTCTGAATTCATAGTCGGAAACTTTAGGTATATTTCTAAAGCCGTCAGCTGCCACGGTAGAGGAGACTGGGCACCATAGTTAATAAGATATTAGCATTTGTTGCATTTGCCTTATGCTGCATTAGACGTGGGACGCAAAAACCGTCACACTAGTCGGCATAGCCGGCCAAGAGAGCAAGAAAGACAGTGAGGCAAATGCAAGCCAGTGAGAGGTGTGCGGAAGGTTACTAATGGTGATTTCAGTAAACAAATAGTGTAAAACAACATCGAGTAGAAAACATTGCTACAGCATACGGCCACATTTGAAATATTTTAACTTGGCGCTATTTGTAGCGCTGAATGTAATTTGCCGTCGTTCTCTCACTGAAAACAACGAAATTCGGTTTTATCGTTTACTTCGTGGCATCTGAACGCAGTAGTCATGTGGTCACCATAGCAACGTATACCATCGTGCTGGCTTGCTTTTGCTGTCAAAATACTTTTGCTTTCTTGTTCCATCCACTATGCTGACTGATATGACGGTTTTTGCGCCCCTCGTCTAAATGCAGTATAAAATACAGAAACCAAAAGAACTGGGTGGTATTCATTACGCCGACTCTTCTGCAAAACATTTCTTAAACGGAAGCAAATGGGGCGGGACCTACCTGAATTTGTCCAATATAAACTATCGTTTTGTTCTGTTTGCTTCCGGTTGGTTGGGAACGGTAAATGGTTTCCGTAATGAATACGCCCCTGGCTGTGAGGAGAGAGAGAGCGCGTGCTATGGTGTGATCAAATTACGATATGATATGAGTAGCCTGCTAATGTACATTTCTGGACCTTGTAAACTCTCGAGAATAGACCAATAACTGATCTAAATGGTTGGATAATCAGGCATCGGATGGTAGCTACTCCCTGTGTAAGGCTCCATTCTTGTGTATTTTATTTTATTCCTCGTGTTACTATTTTATTTTCTATTCTTATTTTAAACTGCATTGTAGAGAATGGCCCAAAAGCAAGCATTTCATGGTAAAGTCTACAGTTGTATTAGGCGCATATGACAAATACAATTTTATTTTATGCAATTATTTCAGCATTCAAAAAGGATGTTTGAGCGGTTATTGTCTTGCTCTTCACTGAATCAGAGGGCTAATATCAGTACTATGCATGTCAGTCTCTCTTGGCAAAAAGTAAAGGTGACTGACTGCAGCACTTTTTGTTTTAATATAAGAAGCAAATGTGTTAAATTCAAAATTGTTTCCATAGTCACAGTACACACACACTTACCCAACCAGCTATGTGTGACATTTTACATATATGTAGTTCTGTCCTTAATCTGTTCTTGTCTATTAATTATGTAATGTTTCATGTTTTGTTTGGACCCAAGGAAGAGTAGCTGCTGCAATCGTCACAGCTAACAGTGATCGTAATAATACATTTTTTTTAAAATAGCGGATCTTTGCGTGCCCAACTGCTGCAGAGCAGAGGAATGCACAGATCTGTCGTTTCATATTCAAACTTTTTTTCTTGTACTTTATCAGGTAAATATTTATAGCCTGTAATATTTAGCTAATGAGTGGCCTAATATTTAGCTTGTTTTCCTGAAATCACAGGAAAAACTATAGGCTACAAAATCTATAGGAGATACATTTTTTATAAGAGGCCTAATAGGTTTGCTCTTACTAATTGCTGAATGTAAAATAGGCCTTTAAGCCAAATTAACTGCCAGGGAAAGTTACGGAGAGAGTGCATCACTGGCTGCCAGTGACGATAGCATTGTTGCACTGATGTATTAAATGGTTGCACAGGACAGACAGTGATGAGCACAGTGGAAAAAAATATCCAAACTAATTGACATCTATTAGAAAAATGGAAATAACTTGCAAGCCACTTGAGCAAGGAGGCAAGCAATGACATTATGTAAAAGATGCGCAGGCTAAACAGCGTTTGTTGTTGAATAGCCTATCGACATTTCATTTAAATACAAGTTTCTATATTATATTTATGATTAGGCTACATGTAGCCTATATTGAAATCAAATCAAATCAAATTTTATTTGTCACATACACATGGTTAGCAGATGTTAATGCGAGTGTAGCGAAATGCTTGTGCTTCTAGTTCCGACAATGCAGTAATAACCAACAAGTAATCTAACTAACAATTCCAAAACTACTGTCTTATACACAGTGTAAGGGGATAAGAATATGTACATAAGGATATATGAATGAGTTATGGTACAGAGCAGCATAGGCAGGATACAGTAGATGGTATCGAGTACAGTATATACATGAGGTGAGTATGTAAACAAAGTGGCATAGTTTAAAGTGGCTAGTGATACATGTATTACATAAGGATACAGTCGATGATATAGAGTACAGTATATACGTATGCATATGAGATGAATAATGTAGGGTAAGTAACATTATATAAGGTAGCATTGTTTAAAGTGGCTAGTGATATATTTACATCATTTCCCAAGTATGTATGATTTGCAGTTGTCACTATGACAATGAACACACCCTGAAGAACTGAATGGTCTGTGTTACCACCTTAATAATAGGCCTATTGGCGTGCAGCAGGACGCTTTGATTAGTTGATTGACAGGTGTAGGCTACTGTTGAACGATAAGCTTTCCTCTAGTGTGGATGCTCGCCAATGTTTTATAGTTATGTATAATGCAGAAACTTGGTAATTAACTACAATGAACATAGTCCATTGCGCCTTATCTACTTTGAAGAACTAGTCAAATGATTTCGTCAGACAACTCTGCAGCATGCTTAGGCATGCTAGCCTAGCTAAATAGGATGCCAAAAGATGGTACAGTACGGGGAGCACAGATATTTATAATGAGGGATATCTGGAGAAAATCAGATCTCTCTGAAATTAAAATGTATGGCCAGTCAAATATACTTTTAGCCAACCCTCCCTAAACGCTTGAAAAAAAACAAGTGACTCTGTAATGGTTTTCGTTGGTGGAAGGAGAAGAGCGTGGTAAGTGTCCATGTTACATGTATTCAATAATTGACTACTGACCACTGAAACACAACGTAAACAAAAGCACACCAGAAACAGTCCTGTCTGGTAGAGTGACAGAAAACAACTACCCACAACCCATAGTGGAAAAACAGGCTGCCTAAGTATGGTTCTCAATCAGAGAACAAACACATAGAAATAGAAAACATAGAATGCCCACCCCAACTCACGCACTGACCAAATGAAAATAGAGACATAAAAAAAAAGGAACTAAGGTCAGGATGTGACAGACTCTCCCCTATACCCAAATGAATAACTAAAACATAAAGTGGATAGCAGAGAACATGCCTACGGTTTAACCTAACTCCTAGGACAATCCAGAGCTTTAGATATGCAGTTTTATAAATTATTTTTTGTTTTGAAAGCATTACATACAGTGGCGACCCGTCATTCAGGGTGGGTCTGTTCACCTGTTTTGAGCCCCACATGTTTAGCAAAAAATATATACAATACCAGTTTGGACACACCTACTCATTCAAGGGTTTTTCTTTATTTTTACTATTTTCTACATTGTAAAATAATAGTGAAGACATCAAAACTATGAAATAACACACGTGGAATCATGTAGTAACCAAAAAAGTGTTAATCAAAATATATTTTATATTTGAGATTCTTCAAAGTAGCCACCCTTTGCCTTGATGACAGCTTTGCACACTCTGTATTCTCTCAACCATCTTCATGAGTTAGTCACATTGAATGTGTTTCAATTAACAGGTGTGCCTTGTTAAAAGTTAATTGTGGGATTTTTTTTCCTTCTTATTGCGTTTGAGCCAATCAGTTGTGTTGCGACAAGGTAGGGTTGACATACAGAAGATAGCCCTATTTGGTAAAATACCAAGTCCATATTTTGGCAAGAACAGCTCAAATAAGCAAAGAGAAATGACAGTCCATCACTACTTTAAGACATGAAGGTCAGTCAATCCAGAACATTTCAAGAACTTTGAAAGTTTCTTCAAGTGCAGTCGCAAAAACCATCAAGCGCTATGATGATACTGGCTCTCATGAGGACTGCCACAGGAAAGGAAGACTCAGAGTTACCTCTGCTGCAGAGGATAAGTTCATTAGAGTTACCAGCCTCAGAAATTGCAGCCCAAATAAATGCTTCACAGAGTTCAAGTAACAGACACATCTCAACATCAACTGTTCAGAGGAGACTGCATGAATCAGGCTTTCATGGTCGAATTTACAAGCATTACGCTACACCCGCAATAACATCTGCTAAATATGTGTATGGGACCAATACAATTTCATTTGATTTTTTTTATTTGGAATTGCTACAAAGAAACTTTGCTGGTGACACTGTCAGTGATTTATTTAGAATTCAAGGCACACTTAATCAGCATGGCTACCGCATCATTCTGCAGTGATACGCCATCCCATCTGGGACAATATTTTTTTTTTCAACAGGACAATGACCTAACACACCTCTAGGCTGTGGAAGGGCTGTTTGACCAATAAGGAGAGTGATGGAGTGCTGCAGTAGATGACCTGTCCTCCACAATCACCCGACCTCAACCCAATTGAGGTGGTTTGGGATGAGTTGGACTGCAGAGTGAAAGAAAAGCAGACAAAAAGTGCTTAGCATATGTGACTCGTTTCAGGAAACTAGGCGTATGTCGCGATGCACTACTTCACAGGAGAGCCAATTAGACGTAAACTTTTATTTTATTTTATTCTAAATACGTTTTTTGGCAGATATACCTTCTGGAACATGTAAACTTTCATGTGCCTTAATAGCAAACTTGTATGACATCTGTAAATATGATTAAAATTGTTCAATCGTGAGCCTAGTTGGTTTAGCCATAGAAAAAACAGCAACCTTCCATGATTGACCTGCGTTAATGAGTAGGCTGGATATGACGAGAGATGAGTTCGGGTTGGTTTGCCATATAGCACACTTCTGTCTATTTTAGCTGGTCAGTATGTGTAGGTAATCCTGTCTAATGCAGCTTTTAAAAATATATACTGCATACAGTGCCTTGCGAAAGTATTCGGCCCCCTTGAACTTTGCGACCTTTTGCCACATTTCAGGCTTCAAACATAAAGATATAAAACTGTATTTTTTTGTGAAGAATCAACAACAAGTGGGACACAATCATGAAGTGGAACGACATTTATTGGATATTTCAAACTTTTTTAACAAATCAAAAACTGAAAAATTGGGCGTGCAAAATTATTCAGCCCCTTTACTTTCAGTGCAGCAAACTCTCTCCAGAAGTTCAGTGAGGATCTATGAATGATCCAATGTTGACCTAAATGACTAATGATGATAAATACAATCCACCTGTGTGTAATCAAGTCTCCGTATAAATGCACCTGCACTGTGATAGTCTCAGAGGTCCGTCAAAAGCGCAGAGAGCATCATGAAGAACAAGGAACACACCAGGCAGGTCCGAGATACTGTTGTGAAGAAGTTTAAAGTCGGATTTGGATACAAAAAGATTTCCCAAGCTTTAAATATCCCAAGGAGCACTGTGCAAGCGATAATATTGAAATGGAAGGAGTATCAGACCACTGCAAATCTACCAAGACCTGGCCGTCCCTCTAAACTTTCAGCTCATACAAGGAGAAGACTGATCAGAGATGCAGCCAAGAGGCCCATGATCACTCTGGATGAACTGCAGAGATCTACAGCTGAGGTGGGAGACTCTGTCCATAGGACAACAATCAGTCGTATATTGCACAAATCTGGCCTTTATGGAAGAGTGGCAAGAAGAAAGCCATTTCTTAAAGATATCCATAAAAAGTGTCGTTTAAAGTTTGCCACAAGCCACCTGGGAGACACACCAAACATGTGGAAGAAGGTGCTCTGGTCAGATGAAACCAAAATTGAACTTTTTGGCAACAATGCAAAACGTTATGTTTGGCGTAAAAGCAACACAGCTCATCACCCTGAACACACCATCCCCACTGTCAAACATGGTGGTGGCAGCATCATGGTTTGGGCCTGCTTTTCTTCAGCTGGGACAGGGAAGATGGTTCAAATTGATGGGAAGATAGATGGAGCCAAATACAGGACCATTCTGGAAGAAAACCTGATGGAGTCTGCAAAAGACCTGAGACTGGGACGGAGATTTGTCTTCCAACAAGACAATGATCCAAAACATAAAGCAAAATCTACAATGGAATGGTTCAAAAATAAACATATCCAGGTGTTAGAATGGCCAAGTCAAAGTCCAGACCTGAATCCAATCGAGAATCTGTGGAAAGAACTGAAAACTGCTGTTCACAAATGCTCTCCATCCAACCTCACTGAGCTCGAGCTGTTTTGCAAGGAGGAATGGGAAAAAAAATTCAGTCTCTCGATGTGCAAAACTGATAGAGACATACCCCAAGCGACTTACAGCTGTAATCGAGGCAAAAGGTGGCGCTACAGAGTATTAACTTAAGGGGGCTGAATAATTTTGCACGCCCAATTTTTCAGTTTTTGATTTGTTAAAAAAGTTTGAAATATCCAATAAATGTCGTTCCACTTCATGATTGTGTCCCACTTGTTGTTGATTCTTCACAAAAAAATACAGTTTTATATCTTTATGTATGAAGCCTGAAATGTGGCAAAAGGTCGCAAAGTTCAAGGGGGCCGAATACTTTCGCAAGGCACTGTATATTATTGAATTTATTGCTGTGTCTGTTGGAAAGGAGACTGAAGCAGGTATTCTTCTAGGATGTTGCATGTGCATATAGTTGTATTCCATGAGTTCTATGGTACTTTCAAGACAACTGGGAACTCTGAAGAATACGAGGTCAAATCATTAAATCAGTGATCTTCAGTTGGGAAATTTGGGGGGAATTCTAGAAAGAGGCCCGAGTTCCCGAGTTGGAATTCTGAGTTGGATCACCATTCAAAAAAAGAATCCCAGTCGGAGCTCGTTTTTTCCCCCTGAGTTTCCAGTTTTCTTGAATGCACCGAAGTCAGAAGTCTGAGATTTCCGAGTTCCCAGTTCCGAGTTCCCAGTTTCCTCCCACACAAAATGTTTTTTTGTTGAGGGGTATAATTTGTATGTAGAAAATGTATAATATTAATATTTAAAATTACTAAATCGGGTCATTTTAATGACATTTTCTAGAATTTGCATCGGGCCGCTTCTGGGGAGATTCTGGTAAGATGCCGGAAATGTCGGCTGAATTCCGGTAGACGGAAACAGCCTGATGTATTTGGGCCGATTCTGGGCAGTCATTCATTTTGATTCCAGGCCGAGTCTGACACCCGATTCCGGACAGATTCAATCAGTTCCGGCCCCCCTAAAGAGGGCCACTTCTGGGCCGATTCCTCATTGCTAGCTGGGAAAGTGCTCTTCCAGGCGTTGTAGATGAGCAGTCACCACTCATGTGGGACAATAACAGCTGTTTTCTGTGCACAGCCCAGGGAAGGGGGCATGGTTTGCTTTGGAAAGACTCTCCACTAAGAATTATTTCCTCTGATCTGAATCTACTGATTCACTCCTCATCTAAATAATGTTTTTGTATTTCCCCTGCATGCTTGTGTTCGGTTCATTCAGTTTACCAAATTACATAGGCAAGGAGACACATTTTCTTACACAGAAAGTCAACAAAGTCTTAAAAAAAATATCCACTGTGAATGACAACAGTTCCTCTCTCAATGCTAATGACAACACTCCCCCTCAATAACCACCCAACCTCGGTGTAAAATAGAACATTGTCATGCTCTGATCCCATTTCTCCACATAGTTTTGCCAACAGGCGTGCGCTCAGTGGATGTGGTTTGATGTAGTGAACAATCGAAGTTGCCTACTGCAGCATATCTCAGAGTTCTGTGCTCAGTTCTTTTGCTGCCAGTTGCGCTACGTGTATCATATAATGCGTCCTTATGGCACATTCATAACTAGAGTGCAGAGGCCTGCTCGCCGTCCCGCCATAGATGGAGCATCTGTGCAAAAGCCCACCATTCGATCCCATGGAATCAGTTTTTCATCAATATGGTGTAGCAGGCCTAGCCATTCATCTTGGGAATGATTCAAGTGCAACAGTCAAGTGCCGCCTTTTCCCATGATCTAAGGGCACTATCTGGTTGATTTTTATGGTTAACCAATTACAATGATTTCGAGATACAAAGACGGTAATATAATATGTATATATAGTTTTGTATATGTATTTTTTTTCTCCAGGATTTTGGAAATTCTCCCGTGACCCCATTTTCACATCAAGCGACCCTGACCCCTAGTTTGGGAACAGCTGTGTTAACCACTATTATTGAGCATGGAATGAGTCCATGCAACTTATTATGCAATTTGTGCAGCACATTTTTACTCCAGAACTCATTTAGACTTGCCATAACAATGGAATACTTATTGACTCAAGACATTATAGCTTTTCATGTTTTATTACTTTCTAAAATGTTCTACGAACAAAATTACACTTTGACATGATTGGGTATTGTGTGTAGATCAGTGACACATATTCTCAAATCAATACATTTTAAATGGCTGTAATACAACAAAATGTGGAAAAAGTTAAGGGTGTGAATACTTTCTAAAGGCACTGTAAATGGATACATGTGGCATTCCGGCAACTTTGAGAAAAATACTTTGTGTGTTTGTTGTTCACATGCGTATCTATCTGCCTTCTCATTGGCTAGAATGGCCCCACCTGATCTCGCCTACCTTCAATCATTGACGACATGTGTTTCTATAGTTAGAGTGGTCACTTGGCTATCTTGTCAATATAATAGATTATCTTTGACTGCACTGAAAAGCAGAAGGGAATGACATGACTACTTTAGGCAGCCCACCTTCCACTGATTCATGAAAGCTGAGTTAGCCAGCCCACTTTTAAGGGTAGTAATAGGACTCCTCAATAAGTCCCAATGTAACGTTAAAGGTTTTATTAATGGAATATGGACATCAATACAATGCTATTTATTTTTCTTATAAAGAGAGTATGGAGGTGCCTAAATAACAGAAGGATTAACTTGACATGATTTCAATGGTCAAAATGGAATGAAATGCAAATCAGAGGTCGCTGACATTTTCACCCAAATGCTGTGACTCACTGTAATAAAGTATTGGGTGAGCTTGCTGCAAAACATGCCAATTCCCTTGTTTGTGTAGTGGCTTCCGACAACCCATTGCCCTCAGTCAAATTAAAATCCCTGATTGCAGTCGTTCATTTGCTCTTGGGAACTCACTGAAACACACAAGAGACTGGCTCTTATTTGAACGAGGTGGTGAGATGGCATCAGATGAGCATCATTTGAAACAGATAGGCACGTTTTGCTTTGAGTGATTTTAAATATATATATATATATTTAAGGTTGTTGCCGCTATAAAAACATAATTATCTGTAGGAGAATGACAGCATATCATAGCATTCATAATGGGTCCAGACTCAGAGCTCACCATGGGTTTATTCTGCAGACCACCACCCTGATAATATTCTATACTAAAGCACCATCTAGTGGTCAGTTAACAGACATTTACTGATATCTTGGCTTGGATGGTCTTTATTTCATCTGAGACCTCAAGAGCACAGCCCTTTTAGTTGTGAATAGTTCTCTGCCCGTAGTACAATGTCTGTTTGTAGGCCTATAATTGGCAATTATATACAGATATAGCATTTCTACAGACCAGTCCTATTGATACGATTGAATTGGTAGGGACCAAATAAACAATATTTACTGTAAATCAGGTATTTAGTTTATTTTATCATATCAATAGCTGTGTTCATATTTTTCATCAGTTCCAACACGTTTATGACACCGTTTACAATTTTTTTTTGTTTTGTTGTTGTTGCCTGAATTAAGGCGTGATAACGGGGATATTGATATATTCATTGAAAAATACGTGATCAATGTGGGCAACATGATATCATTGTGTCGATTAGCCTTTTCTTTTTATTCTCCCATAGAAATGACAATGAATAATGTTAATGAATTGATTGAATGAATGTTGAAGAAACTTGGGCAATTACCGAGTTTATAAAAGAGATAGACAAACAAGCAGGCTTTGTGCACGAAGCCCACAATTATGCACCTTTCAATAATTATTTCCAGATCTTTGTTGGATAATTATATCGAAATCCCAAGGTGGAATGTACAAGAAATGTAGCTAGGCCAACTGAACGTGTAGTTGATAAACTCTGAAAAATCAAGTGAATAAATGGCACTCTGGCTCTACCGGTGCCCTGATGGATGTTCCATTGATGTTAGAAGTCGTTATAAACTCTGTGGTTTGAGCCCTGAATGCTGATTGGCTGAAATCAGTTTTATATCAGACCTATACCACAGGTATGACCCATTTTTTTTTTTTTTTTACTGTTCTAATTACATTGGTAACAACTTGACAATAGCAACAAGGCACCTAGAGGTTTTGTGGTTTATGGCCAATATACAACGGCTAATGGGGAGGCTGTATCCAGGCACTCCGCATTGTGCATAAGAACAGCCCTTAACTGTGTTATATTGGCCATATACCAGACCTCCTCGGGCCTTACTGCTTAATTATACCACCCTGCTTTTAGTGATCTGCCCTCCTCTGTGCCCCGGTGGGTCAAGACGAGAGTGCCCCACGTGGTTGCGTGCAGTACAACGGAACTGTAAGCTACTCCAGTGGTTAGGCCTATATCTGTTTGTATTTATTTAATTTGATAATTATATGGAGAGTTGAACAAATGTCTCTTTAATATACTATAATACCTAAACAATCAAATACTATTCTCAGTTAACACAGTGATGACTTTTGATGTTGTTTTCCCTTGTTATCGACCCTGAGAGAACCTATTCCTTTGGCTTAAAAGAAATTGAGGTGGGCCTATCACGCTGGCCAGGACAAATTATTAATGTATACTTTAGAAGTGTCTCATCTAGGGGTCGACCGATTAATCGGAATGGCCGATTAATTAGGGCCTATTTCAAGTTTTCATAACAATCGGAAATCGGTATTTTTGGGCGCCGATTTTTAATTTTTAATTTTTTTTCTAAATACCTTTAGGCAAGTCGGTGAAGAACACATTCTTATTTTCAATTACGGCCTAGGAACGGTGGGTTAACTGTCTTGTTCAGGGGCAGAACGACAGATTTTTACCTTGTCAGCTCGGGGGATCCACTCTTGCAACCTTACAGTTAACTAGTCCAACGCAATAAAGACCTGTCTCTCTCTCGTTGCACTCCACAAGGAGACTGCCTGTTAAGCGAATGCAGTAAGCCAAGGTAAGTTGCTAGCTAGCATTAAACTTATCTTATAAAAAACAATCAATCATAATCACTAGTTAACTACACATGGTTGATGATATTAGATATTATCTAGCGTGTCCTGCGTTGCATATAATTTGACTAAGCATACAAGTATCTAAGTATCTGACTGAGTGGTGGTAGGCAGAAGCAGGCACGTAAACATTCATTCAAACAGCACTTTCGTGCGTTTTGCCAGCAGCTCTTCGTTGTGCGGCAAGCATTGCGCTGTTTATGACTTCAAGCCTATCAACTCCCGAGATGAGGCTCGTGTAACCGAAGTGAAATGGCTAGCTAGTTAGCACGCGCTCATTGTCGGTGTGTTGCTGGTTCGAGCGAGGAGAGGGACAGAAGCTATACTGTTACACTGGCAATACTAAAGTGCCTATAAGAACATCCAATTGTCAAAGGTTAATGAAATACAAATGGTATAGAGGGAAATAGTCCTATAATTCCTATAATAACTACAACCCAAAACTTCTTACCTGGGAATATTGAAGATTCATGTTAAAAGGAACCACCAGCTTTCATATGTTCTCATGTTCTGAGCAAGGAACTCAAACGTTAGCTTTCTTACATAGCACATATCGCACCTTTACTTTCTTCTCAAACACTTTGTTTTTGCATTATTTAAACCAAATTGAACGTTTCATTATTTACTTGAGGCTAAATTGATTTGATTGATGTATTATATTAAGTTAAAATAAGTGTTAATTCAGAATTGTTGTAATTGTCATTATTACAAATACAAAAATAAAAAATCAGCCGATTAATCGGTATCGGCTTTTTTGGTCCTCCAATAATCGGTATCGGCATTGAAAAATCATAATCGTTCGACCTCTAGTCTCATCTATCTCAGAAGTTAGAACTAGCCATAGACAGGAGTCCTTAATAATAATCAGTATATTTACTTCACAAACACTAATTATACTAGTTGACTGCACAAAGCATGGATACATAGAAGACACTCTGCAGTGGTTTGGAACAGGTATGGGAGCTGAACACCAGGGCCCAGAACCCTTTACTATAGGAGATTACACATACTTGACTACCAACATTTTAAAAAAGTGTTTCATTTAGTCCTAGTTGGGCATTACCAATGGAATGATAAGTCTTATTATTTATTATACACTGCTCAAAAAAATAAAGGGAACACTAAAATAACACATCCTAGATCTGAATGAATGAAATATTCTTATTAAATACTTTTTTCTTTACATAGTTGAATGTGCTGAGAACAAAATCACACAAAAAGTATCAATGGAAATCAAATTTATCAACCCAAGGAGATCTGGATTTGGAGTCACACTCAAAATTAAAGTGGAAAACCACACTACAGGCTGATCCAACTTTGATATAATGTCCTTAAAACATGTCAAAATGAAGCTCAGTAGTGTGTGTGGCCTCCACGTGCCTGTATGACCTCCCTACAACGCTTGGGCATGCTCCTGATGAGGTGGCGGATGGTCTCCTGAGGGATCTCCTCCCAGACTTGGACTAAAGCTTCCTCCAACTCCTGGACAGTCTGTGGTGCAACGTGGCGTTGGTGGATGGAGCGAGACATGATGTCCCAGATGTGCTAAATTGGATTCAGGTCTGGGGAACGTGCGGGCCAGTCCATAGCATCAATGCCTTCCTCTTGCAGGAACTGCTGACACACTCCAGCCACATGAGGTCTAGCATTGTCTTGCATTAGGAGGAACCCAGGGACAACCGCACCAGCATATGGTCTCACAAGGGGTCTGAGGATCTCATCTCGGTACCTAATGGCAGTCAGGCTAGAGCATGGAGGGCTGTGCGGCCCTCCCAAAGAAATGCCACCCTCATGGAGTCTGTTTCTGACCGTTTGAGCAGACACATGCACATTTGTGGCCTGCTGGCGGTCATTTTGCAGGGCTCTGGCAGTGCTTTCTCCTGCTCCTCCTTGCACAAAGGCGGAGGTAGCGGTCCTGCTGCTGGGTTGTTGCCCTCCTACGGCCTCCTCCACGTTTCCTGATGTACTGGCCTGTCTCCTGGTAGCGCCTCCATGCTCTGGACACTATGCTGACAGACACAGCAAACCTTCTTGCCACAGCTCGCATTGATGTGCCATCCTGGATGAGCTGCACTACCTGAGCCACTTGTGTGGGTTGTAGACTCCGTCTCATGCTACCACTAGAGTGAAAGCACCGCCAGCATTCAAAAGTGACCAAAACATCAGCCAGGAAGCATAGGAACTGAGAAGTGGTCTGTGGTCACCACCTGCAGAACCACTCCTTTATTGGGGGTGTCTTGCTAATTGCCTATAATTTCCACCTGTTGTCTATTCCATTTGCACAACAGCATGTGAAATTTATCAATCAGTGTTGCTTCCTAAGTGGACAGTTCGATTTCACAGAAGTGTGATTGACTTGGAGTTACATTGTGTTGTTTAAGTGTTCCCTTTATTTTTTTGAGCAGTGTGTATACAGTGCCTTCAGAAAGTATAGATACCCCTTGACTTATTCCAAATGTTGTGTACAGACTGAAATCTACAATTGTATATATTTTTTACCCATCAATACCCCATAATGACAGAGTGAAAACATAATTTTATACATTTTTTGCAAATGTATTGAAAATGCATAGTCTGAAGAGGATTTCCATTCATAACAGTAGAAAAGGGCTGTTCCATGACACCAGATCATGTCTCACGGGGTGCGGGCCAGTGACTTAGTTTAATGAAAGAGAATTTTATTCCCTTTAAAGTTTAACATCCTTACATAATTTCACATATAGTTTCATCTTTACTCATTTTTATACAAGAATTAGATGCACCCCATATTTGAGGATTGTACATTTCAGAGATTTAGTCGTGTGTTTCCTGTCCTCTATGAGGTCACCAAATGAAACACACTCCTCATACCCATCCCTTAAGTGTCCACAGACCATTCCCACCTTCTCACAAGTGGACATTTTGTATCAAATCCTCATTTTGGGGATTTAGGAGTTCGCCATGTGAAATCCTTTGTTCTCTCTATGTGTCTATTTCTGCATGGCCAGGAGATTCCTCCAGGAATTTACAACCTGAGATAACAGAACCTGGGTGTAGGAGAGAGGGGGAAGCCACTAGCTATACCCAAAAAGGGCCACGTCATGACAGAGATCAACAGAAAGTTGTCATCTAGGTCTAATTGCTGCAAAGAATGTATAGCCATCAATTGAAAAGCCTCAATAACTGGAGGACTGAACTATCTAGTTACTGTACATACTGTTGGATTTTGCATATTCTAAAGTTAAACAAACTATGGAAGTGTTTAATGAAATTTGGAAACCATATGTTGATATCACCTTGGGTAATGTGTTGTATAGTGGGCGTTTCGTTTTGTTTGTGAAGTGCAATGTAAAAACAAAACACTAATTGTCAAAAAAATGTATTCAACCATTCACTGATTTGGGAAGATAGTCTTTATTGAATGAAGCAAAAATAATTAAATGGAAAGAATCTTAATCCACTATATGAAAATAAATAAATCATTTGCTTTCTCGTGGAGCCATCCAAACAAAAGGTGATGTCCTGTTTTTTTAATTAGCTATGCAGCTAAAAAGACTCCTCTGGCAATTCATTCATACACCCTCAAAATAATGTTAAATGCTTGAAAACAAATTTGGCACAGGGGTTGCAAGAGGAAAATGAGTACATGAGTTGTTGAGAGACATCTAGAGGTGCCAGGTCTAGTTTATGTCATCTGGATGAGATCAGTGTTTAGCTAGAGTCATGAGAGGACTACATGTAGGGGGGAGGGAAATCAGCTCCAACCTGCTTGCCCTGTTCTGCAGTAGGACAACAGAGCTAGGGGCCATGTATCTAAAGACAGAAGTTGCCCTGACATTGCTATATGAACAATCCTTTACAAACTTCTCCTATGTGGATTTATATACAAGTGCAAACATGGAACTCATTTGACCAGTTCAACACTCATATATAAATGCAAATATGGTACCAACTCATCTCACTGGTTCATCACTCCAATTTCCCTTACCTAAGTCTCAGCCTCTTTCGTGAGAAATGGTGCAAGATGGATAAAAGAGCATTTGTCATGTTAAATGCACTAGTATTTCACTGAAGACAATGTGACAGTGAAAATATTTCCCATTTCCCACATTCAATACCTCATATTCTAATAGCCATTACAAGAATGAGAAAGTTGATTTGAAAGGCAAAAAAACCTAAACACACATACAACCAATAAACAGACAAATGTAAAGCAGTTGCAGATGGTGGTGATGTCAATAGCACTCACCAAGGAGATAGATAGCCCTGGAGAAGAGAGACGGAGGGGTAGAGACCAAGACAAGTTCATCCTTGCAGTGTGCTCAGAGCAGAGAACAGGAGGGGGGGGGGACACCTGGTTCTCCTCGAAATTATGTGGTCTGATCATGGACATTGAACTAACCGTTGTGTGTTTTGCCAAATACTAGCAGTACATATCTTAAACTGGTTGCAACAGTTGCCCCGTCCTTTGGCTATGTAAGGAGACCTGCGATGAAACGTGTAAGGAGACACTTTTCAAAAGGATAGCAACAGAATGAAACGCACGGAAAAATATATAAAGCTTTATAAACAATGTGCTTTGGTTACACACACACACAGAGGGCTTAAGCAAAACCCAACACAAGAAGGTTATAGTGTTGGTGAGTGGAGTGTTAACCAGAGAAATACAGGTATAGAAAATAAAAACCAAGCTAAGGATCACTGACTGTACAAAGGTTCTCTTTCCTGACCCCTGACTGGCTGGCTGGCTGGTTGTCTACTGCTAAATGTGTGGTCTTGAGGCATGTGTCTGATGAAGGTGGGCTAGGGCACGCTGACCCAGGACCAGGGGGAGTCGATGAGGGAGGGCCTGGGTAGGGGAAGATAGCAATGACTTAAATGAACAGGACTGTTGCCTTTGTGGGCTAGAGACAGAGACACCCACCAGGAGAGTAGGCTTGCTCTAAGCTCCAAGTCCAGGGGGTATGTGGGCGTATGGGACGGAGAAGGAGGGGCCTCTGGGTTGCAGTGGAGGTTGAAGGCTACCCCTTATCCTGGGACAGAGGAAGCGGGAAGAAAGAGTTACATCTGGTCCTTGAAGGCGTCCAGATCGAAGGCAGTGTCCAGGAAATTCTTCAGCTCCACCAGGTGGGCCTTCTTGTTTCCTGTGGCTGGGGCCGCAGCAGGAGGGCGACCAGCATACCTGAACACACACGTAATGGGAAAGAGTTTAATAAGAGTTTAACTAAACACAGACACACTTAGGAGTGAGGATAAGAGCAGATGAAGGGTTTGTTTACCAGACTGGCTTGGCGCGATCGATGGTGGTGCGCATGCGGGGTTTGACGTAGTCGTAGTAGCCCTGGTTCTTATGCTCCTCTTGGCACCACACCAGGTCGGCATTGGGGTACTTCTCGCTCTCAGCCTTCACCAGGTCGAAGGGGAAGGGGGACAGCTGCAAACAGAGACCACGTCATGTCATGAAGAAGAGTAAGGTAGCTCGGAAAGCCAAAGGTAGCTCGGAAAGCCAATGTGTCAAACGCGCTAGGTCACGCAAAAGTTTGGCTAAGCATTTTTCTAGTGCATACCGCTCTGTGTGGGAGCCCTGAGGTGTTGAGTGTGTGTGTAGCTACCTGCTCCATGCGAGCAATGGCGACCGTGTCCTCCATGCCGTGGGCCTTGCGTTCCTTGGTGAGTTCGTAGTACACCTTCCCTGTGCAGAAAACGATGCGCTTCACCCCGGCTGGGTTCTGGGCCACTGGGCCATTATCTGGGATCAGGCGCTGGAAGTCTGTGCCTGGAGCACAGCAGGAAGACACAGCAACACTCACCCACTGCCAGACATACAGAGGGCATATACACCAGCACTGTCCTTCACAGACATACACACGCCCACACACACCGTCTTACCTGGCAGCATCTCGTCAAAGTTGGACCTCGCCTCGGGATGGCGCAGCAGGGATTTGGGGGTGAAAACGATGAGCTAGGAAAAGAGGACAGATCAGAGGACAATGAGCTGTAATAAGCAGCTTTAGGGTAAAAATGTTGTTATTGACGGGGACTCACAGGCTTCCTGAAGGGCGCCAGAATCTGCCTCCTCAGCACGTGGAAGAAGTTGCCAGGGTTCGAACAGTTGACCACTATCCAGTTGCAGTCGTGGAGCTGGCGAATGGCAAAGTCTTCTGTGATGCTCTGGTGGAGAGTGAGAAGAAAGGGTAAGGACTAAGGCTGTTACGGTGATTCCACGTTACCCGTGAGTCACGGTAACTAGGCTTCTCAAAAACTGCGCTTTGATGCCGCTGATGGTCATTAGTAGCTTACCAAACTTGCTAACGGCCAGTCGCTAATGCTGGTACTCAGCACTATTGTCCATCTAATCACTAAGCTGCAAATACCAAATCAAACACTTCATGAGACTCCTGGCATTCAGAGTTTGAGTGGAATAGGATCACCTGTTGCGCAACGAGAGCGAGCTCCTCATAGCTGGTTGACACATGGAATAAAATAAGTGTTCCTGTTAGGCAACATTTGTACAGGCAATGCTATGCAATTGCATGATAAAACAGAGTTGACGACCTCTATTAAAAAGAGGAGGAACCCATCAACTAGGCCTACTATATTTTTTTTGCAACTTTTCATATATTAAGCCCATTACTTTGCTTTTCAACTGGAGTAGCCTACATGGCTGCCATGAAAATGAACTGCGGAGAAAAGCTTTCTTCAAATACTATTCAAGTGCATATGGATGCTGTCTTTTTACCCTGTCCCTGTGCCAACAGGTGCATGATAATGGCCCATTCTAAATCAAAACTAATTTCACACATACAGTGCTTTCGGAAAGAATTCAGAACCCTTCATCTTTCCCACATTGTTACTTTACAGCCGTATTCTAAAATTGAGTAAATATATTTTTTACTCAATCTACACACAATACCCCATAATGACAAAGTGAAGAGTTTATTTTTATATTTGCAAATGTTTAAAATGAAAAAGTGTTCTTTGCTATGACACTCGAAATTGAGCTCAGGTGCAACCTGTTTCCATTTATCATCCTTGAGATGTTTCTTCAACTTGGAGTCCACCTGTGGTAAATTCAATTGATTGGACATGATTTGGAAAGGCACACACCTGTCTATATATGGTCCCACAGTTGAAGGTGCACGTCAGAGCAAAAACCAAGCCATGGGGTCGAAGGAATTGTCAGTAGAGATCCTTGACAATATTGTGTCAAGGCACAGATCTGGGGAAGGGTACCAAAAAAATTCTGCAGCATTGAAGGTCCCCAAGAACACAGTGGCCTTCATTATTCTTAAATGAAAGAAGTTTGGAACCACCAAGACTCTTCCTAGAGCTGGCCGCCCGGCCAACCTGAGCAATCGGGGGAGAAGGGCCTTGGTCAGGGAGGTGACCAAGAACCCAATGTTCACCCTGAAAGAGCTCCAGAGTTCCTCTGTGGGATGGGAGAACCTTCCAGAGGGACAACCATCTCTGCAGCACTCTACCAATCCGGCCTTATGGTAGAGCGGCCAGACGGAAGACACACTTCAGTAAAAGGCACATAACAGCCAGCTTGGAGTTTGCCAAAAGGCACCTAAAGGACTCTGACCATGAGAAACAAGATTCTCTGGTCTGATGAAACCAAGATTGAACTCTTTTGCCTGAATACCAAGTGTCATGTCTGGAAGAAACCTGGCACCATCCCTACAGTGAAGCACGGTAGTGGCAGCATCATGCTGTGGGGATGTTTTTCAGCAGCAGGGACACTAGTTAGGATCGAGGGAAAGATGAACGGAGTAAAGTACAGAGATCCTTGATGAAAACCTGCTCCAAAGTACTCATGACCTCAGACTGGGGCAAAGCTTCAACTTCCAACAGGACAACAACCCTAAACACACAGCCAAAACAACGCAGGAGTGGCTTCGGGACACATCTCTGAATGTCCTTGAGTGGCCCAACCAGAGCCCGGACTTGAACCTGATCAAACATCTCTAGAGAGACCTTAAAATAGCTGTGCTGCAACACTCCCCATCCAACTTGACAAACCTTGAGAGGATCTGCAGAAAAAAGTAAACTCCCCAAAACACAAGTGTGCCAAGCTTGTAGTGTCATACCCAAGAAGACTCGTGGCTGTAATCGTTGCTTCAACAAAGTACTGAGTAACGGGTCTGAATACTTATGTAAATGTGAGTTTTTTAATTTTTTAAAATAAAATCGCAAAGAAAATCTAAAAACCTGTTTTGGCTTTGTCATGGGTTATTGGGTGTAAAAAAACAACAATACAATCAATTTTAGAATAAGGCTGTAACATAACAAAATGTGGAAAAAGTCAAGGGGTCTGAATATTTTCCAAATGCACTGTAAAGGCGAGATTAAATTGAGAATAATCTTAATGGTGAGAATATTAGAACATGTGAATGTTTTCCAGTGTTTGCAGTCTAAGACTAGTTCAAATCATAGTCGTATGCATCATGTAGCCTAGCCCATAAGTCCTGTGTGTGTTGCTAAGGTTTGTATCACAACTGAAGTGGCTAAATAACTCCAAACGTAGCCTATAGGCCCAAGACACCTGGAACACAGTTGGAGAACCCATAGCCTACAGTAACTAGCTCACGTCAGAAGTAGATGTTCATTTATGTTTCTCAAATGTCAAAATTCGAAGTTGTTGAAAACATCAACGTTTAAGGTTAAGTTTAAACATTAATGCCACATTTTTAAGGTTAGGGATATGTTTAGGCATTAACTCAGAAAGGTTTAGTTAAGGCTTAAGGTTTAGGATAAGCTTAAAACAAAAATCTCAAAAACAACTTATAACCTTTGGAGGCAGATGCTTACAGTGGCATTAACTCTGAATGGTCAAGTTAAGGGTTAAGGATTGGGATAGGCTTAAAACAAACATGGAAAGGTGGCATCCTATGAAGGTGCCACACTGAAAGTCACTGAGCTCTTCAACAAGGCCATTCTACTGCCAATGTTTGTCTGTGAAGATTGCATGGCTGTGTGCTCGATTTTATACAACTGTCAGCAACGGGTGTCTGAAATAGCCGAATCCACTAATTTGAAGGGGTGTCTACATACTTTTGTATATATAGTGAATATTAGTAGGCTATATGTAAAGGCCAGATTAAATTGAGAATAGTCAGTGAAAATATTATCAAGTGCTTGTCAAATTGTGAATGATTGTGTTTGTGCAGCCCGCACAAGAAACAGAGCAGAGCGCGTGTCATTCATGACTCTTTTCAAATCATCATTAGTCGCAAAATATCCTTTCTATTTTATTCAGCTCATGTTCAATTGTATTGGTCTTACTATAAAATAATACCACGGGAATTAAGCAAATCTTACCTGCTAAATGAACTAGTGTAGCCAACAACCATATGGCATAGCCAGATCAGGGCGTAAGATAAGGACAACTCAGAACATGTTATGCTGTTCTTCTGAAATAGGCGACATTTTCTTCATATCATGTTTCTTTACACCTGCCTAAAATAACAAAATTATTGTGAGTGTAGGCTATATTAAATTGATTTATTAGACTTAAAAAATGTAGATGTTGAAAAAGGTACGCATCAGTGGCTTATAGGCTATAGTGGGAAGCTGGAAATGCTAAACGTGTTTTTATGTTAATTAATGGTCAATTACCGTGAGACTGGTATTTATTTGCATGACAATCAGACTGACAAAATTTCAGAACCTCTACAGTCCTAGCAAGGACCAGTTCCGGTTTCATCTCACATTAAGTACCATGCCACTGAAGCTTTGGGGGTGTTTAAATTTGAATTTCACATTCTGTTTATGGCACGTCTATATTGTACCCCCTCAGTAGATGAGACCGACGTATACATTTGCTAGTACACAGTGTGCCGGAGACACTTCAACTATCTGTTTCCGTTGCAAAATGACCTTAATATTACCCTAGAGCAGTGGTAAACAAAGTCTTGGTCGCGACCCCCACCAAAATATAGTAATAATAATAACAAAAAAAATACACATTCCATGGGAAAATATACAAACGTTTTTTGAAGATAATCTGAAAAATATAATTTTATTGAGTAAATGTATTTATTGGTTTCTTTTCATGTTGATAAGAGATGAAAATGCAATAAATCGAAGGTTATTTGTTGATGTAAAAATATAAATGTATAGATTTTAAGGTTGTGTCATTAGATATGGGTTGCGAGAAATTCTTGGGGAAAAAAATGTGGTCCCTGCTGAAAAAGTTTGAATACCACCGCCTTAGACATAGATTCCACTCTATTTGGAAGAAAATGTCAAGATATGTCAATGTCAGGCATGAACTAGAATACATGAACAGCCCTTTGGATACAAAAGGCAGTGCAGAATGATTAGAAGTGAGGGTTTGGCTTACCGGGAGCACGTCAGGATCATCGTTGCACATCTGGAGAAATCTCTCTGGACGAGCAGAGGAGTGTTCTGGGCCCTGTGGAGGAGAGCAGTGAGGTCACTAGGGCTGGCACAGAAAATCAACGATTATGGATGCATATAATAACCGTCATATTAACAATGTTTTTAATAAACTATTTTCAAGTACAGTATCAGTCAAAAGTTTGGACATCTACTCATTCAAGGGTTTTTCTTTATTTATTGTTACTAATTTCTACATTGTATAATAATGGTGAAGACATCAAAACGATGAAATAACACATGTGGAATCATGTAGTAACCAAAAAAGTGCTAAACAAATCAAAATATATTTTAGATTCTTCAAAGTAGCCACCCTTTGCCTTGACAGCTTTGCACACACTTGGCATTCTCAACCAGCTTCACCTGGAATGCTTTTCAAAAAGTCTTGAAGGTTCCCACATATGCTGAGCACAAATCTCAGTTGGATTGAGGTCAGGTGATTGTGGAGGCTAGGTCATCTGATCCATCACTGTCCTTCTTGGTCAAATAGCCCTTACACAGCCTGGATTTGTGTTGGGTCATTGTACTGCTGAAAAACAAATGATAGTCCCACTAAGCCCAAACCAGATGGGATGGCATATCACTGCAGAATGCTGGTTAAGTGTGCCTTGATTTCTAAATAAATCACTGACAGTGTCACCAGCAAAGCACCCACACACCATTACACCACCTCCTCCATGCTTCACAGTGGGAACCACACATGCAGAGATCATCCAAACCAAAAACCTCTAATTTGGACTCATCAGACCAAAGGATTTCCACTGGTCAAATGTCCATTGCTCGTGTTTCTTGGCTCAAGCAAATATCTTATTATTGGTGTCCTTAGTAGTGTTTTCTTTGGAGCAATTCAACCATGAATGCCTGATTCACGCAGTCTCCTCTGAACGGTTGATATTGAGATGTGCCTATTACTTCAACTCTGTAAAGCATTTATTTGGGCTGTAATTTGGCTGGTAACTCTAATGAACTTATCCTCTGCAGCAGAGGTAACTCCGGGTCTTCCTTTCCTGTGGAGGTCCTCATAAGAGACAGTTTCAATATAGCGCTTGATGGTTTTTGCGACTGCACTTGAAGAAACTTTCAAAGTTCTTGAATTTTTCCGTATTGACTGACCTCCATGTCTTAAAGTAATGATGGACTGTCGTTTTGCTTTGCTTATTTGAGCTGTTCTTCTTCTTGTCATAATATGGACTTGGTCTTTTACCAAATAGGGCTATCTTCTGTATACCACCCCTACCTTGTCACAACACAAACGACTGGCTCAAACTTAAGAAATTCCTAAATTTAACTTTTAACAAGGCACACCTTTTAATTGAAATACATTCCACCTCATGAAGCTTGTTGAGAAAATGCAGAGCTGTCATCAAGACAAAGGGTGGCTACTTTGAAGAACCTCCAATATAGAATATATTTTACTACATGATTCCGTATGTGTTATTTCATAGTTTTGATGTCTTCACTATTATTGTACAGTTAGTAAAAGAGTAAAAATAAAGAAAACACTTAAATGAGCATGTAGTGTAAAGAAATGATTATGAACAATTGTTTGAAACGCCATCTCCTCCCTTCAACTGGTGCTATGGGGTACTCACCATGCCCTCCATGCCGTGGGGCAGCAGCAGGACTATGCCATTCTGGCGGACCCACTTGGCCTGGCCGGGGCAAATGAACTGGTCGATTATGCACTGGGCTGTGTTGTGGAAGTCTCCGAACTGGGCCTCCCACAGGACCAGGGCATTGGGACTGGCCATGGCAAAGCCCAGCTCGAAACCTGACAACAGAGACCGAGGGAAAGAAAGAAAGAGAGAGCGAGAGAATGAGTTAGAAAGAGAGGTTCCTAACTCAAGACTCATTTGCCGAGATAGTCAGCGATCAAGGATAAAATCTCTCCGGGTTGGTGTATCGTTGTGAATGTTGGTTGCTTGCGCTCTCGTCGCGGACAATTAGGTCGCTGTGTGTCTCCTTTCATACAAAATGACTGGTCGCTAGGTCCCCGATTATCTTGCCAAGTGTGAGTCCCCAGTTAGTAGCAGGTGGAGATAGTAGTAAGGGATTATTTGAATGAGAGTTCCTGTGATATTTCCCAGTTTCTCTGAATCTGTTTCCATAGTAAATGTTTTCACAGTAATTGTGAGGTGTAGAGTGACTGACCCAGCACGCCGTACTCAGACAGGGAGCTGTTGCAGACGGTGTAGGGGGCCTGGTTGGGGGCCACGTGGTTCATGGGGATGCAAACTCTCTTGTCCACGTTCTGGTCGTGCAGCACATGGTGTCGGTGACTGGCAGGGAGGGAAACACACAGCAGGGACAATGAGGGACAAGAGACAAGATCTGCATCCCAAATGGCAGCCTGTACCCTACTTTTGACCAGAGACCATCATTTGGGACACACTTAAGATGACATGCTCAAAAATTGAAATTTTTTATTTGCCTGGGACTGAAAGTCCCTCTCGTCACCTGAAGGTGCCCCTCTCCACGTCCTGGCCGCTGAGGCGAACGTGGATGCCCTCTTTGAGCAGAGAGCCAAAGGCCATGTATTCTCCCAGGGCCCAGTCCACCGTGCGGTTCTTGATCATCTCCCCTCGGGCCTTCAGGATACGGCTCAGACCTACGGAGGAGTGCAAACCAGACACTTGTCACCGGGTGTAAATCTTGCTGTGTGTACACAGCCAGAGTCAATAAAAGAGCCATGTCTTCACTCTGCACTTTGGCTCTTTTGCTTTTGACTCTCCCGCCAGAGGATTTAAAAAGTTAAAAGGCATAGAGATGCATAATATTATTATGTTCTTAATTCTATGGTTTAGAGTAGGGTTCACCTCCATGGATGGTGAAGTCTTCGACTGGCACTGAGGAGGCCACCTGACCGATGTGGGTCAGCTCCTCCTCAGTTAGGCCAGTGGACGGGCAGGTCAGGCTCTTGGGCTGGCCATCCAGGTTGAAAAAACCTACACACACACACACACACACACACACAGGTCCATTATTCACAACACACACACACATGGCATTGTGTATGTGTGTCTGTGAGCTGTTAACCCACTCACCAGGCCAGGGAGAGTCCAGCCAGTGTTTGATGTGGAGGATCTTCTCATCCTTGGAGCGAACATGTGCCTCCTCACAGATCTTATCATACTTTGCAATCTCCTCCTGTAGAGAGAGGGAGATGGAAGGCAGAAGTGGAGAGGGTGACTCCTCGGCTCTACTCTATGGAGAGTGTGAGAGATATGGTCGAAGTGGTTGAGCTCTGACCTCGTACTCCTGTCTCGTGACGACCCCCTCTGCAATGAGTTTCTCGCCATACTTCTGCATCACTCCCTTCTGCTTCTTGATCTGCTTGTACATCAGGGGCTGAGTGAACATGGGCTCGTCCATCTCGTTGTGTCCCAACCGCCGGTAGCACACCTGCCGACACACAAACATTGTTAATAAACACACACAGACAGACCTGCCAACCTGATCAAAGCCGTGGCGGCACCCCCCCGCGACGGCATGCGCGACAACCACACTGCCCAAATAATAGGCATTTTTTGGGCCTAATAAGGAGGTTGGCAGAATGCCTCAGTAGGAATTGTAGGCTATAGACTTTATGGGTTCTTGATAATTAGTTGCTCTTCAGTAGCTAACTAGAAAAAGGTCTCTCACTAGGACTTTCTGACAAGGTGGTGCTGATATAAGACTAAGGTTGGGTAGGGGAGAGGTCCAGAGGGGGTTAACTTGTTTTAGATCTCCATCCCTGACCTAATCCATCAAGTTAGGTCTGACTATTGGCTACCATTCATTCAACATTTGTGAACGGACTAATATCACATCATTAGCAGTCTACTGTTGACATACAGATATATCAAGAGGACAGATAGATCAAGAACTGATTAATTAACATTTGCCTACTAATCTTTAACAGTCCAATATAACTTTCTGTGGACGCCATGAGCGGAACAGGTCTCAGGGCGTGTCTGTTTCCATCCACGCAGTGACGCACACTGAACTACCGCAACAGCGCACATGTTTCCATGCCCGTAAATGAGCTCGCTCCTACTACCTGACAAGAAAGTGTTCTCGCTTAGTTGACTAAACACTGTAGCTAACTACCATGTCGTAATGACGCCTTAGCTAAGGTGCTAACTATGAAATAATAATGGTTATGTGCTTGACAAACACATACAATTAAGGAAAATGTATTTAGCAAACAGCCATTCCCCCCACACTTTTCCCTCACACATCAGAGGTATCAGACGAAGTGAGGAACTGCCATCCAGTTCGAGGGAAGAAATAGTACTAAGACGACGGGGGTCAGGCTGGAGCAACTCAGCTCTAACTTCAGACGGTTGAGTCAAATACCACAATGCCCCAACTAAAAACCTATTTTTGTGTATTTTAAATCAAACTTTGTCACATGCGCCGACTACAACAAGTGTATACCTTACAGTGAAATGCTTACTTACATTTGCTAACTTATTTTAGGATAGTTTTTCGTATCAGCATCCTTTAACCTCAAATTACGTGCATGGTACACAAAATGTGTGCAAGTTGGCAGGTCTGCACACACAAACACAGCCCCTGATCTTGGGTCAGTTATTAATTTCCCCCCATGAATGGTTAAGGTTAGGATTGGGGGAAGGGAAGCTGATCCTAGTTCTGTACCTAGGGAACTATACTCACCAGGTCCACCACCACGTCCTTGTGGAAGGTGGCTCTCCACTCGGCGGCCACGTTGCACACGTACACCACAGCCTCAGGGTCGTCAGCATTCACGTGGAAGATGGGAGCATTGACCACCCGGGCCACGTCAGTGGGGTACGGAGAGGAGCGCGCCATACGGGGGTCAGTGGTGAAGCCAATCTGGGGGAAGTTAGGGGTTGTGAGGGTTAGCACACCAGCCATTCACACAACCACTGGTTTTCTACCATGGCTGGAACAAAGACTATTTGTATCTTATCCAGACCAGGTGTGGTCAGTGGTTAGATTGGCGTGTGTGTGCGCACACCTGGTTGTTGACGACCACATGCACCGTGCCGTGGGTGGAGTAGGACGGCAGGTCGCTGAGATGGAAGGTTTCGTACACAACGCCCTGACCGGCAAAGGCAGCATCACCGTGCATCAGGATGGACATCACCTGGAACATAAACAATCCAACGTCAAATGCAGAACACTTACAATCCATTCTTGCTTGAGGTAATAACTCATCAAATAAAGTCAGATTGGTGAAAGCGATATGGTGGAAACCATATTTTCACTCATCCGGTACAGATCAGTGTGTAAGTGAAGGGCAGAAAAAGGGGCGTCTTTTTCTTTTTGTTGGTGCCGAAATCTGGGATCGAACCGAAAGGGTGACTTTCTACAGTACACAAAAGGACTATGATCTCTGCAAGTACTCCCTTGTCACTTTGAGAAAAATAAATACACCGTGTTCAAAACCAGCGGTGTCGGTCCGTACCTTGTGTCCCTCGGTGTCTCCGCAGTAGAACTGCTCGGCCTTGGTCTTGCCCTGCACCACGGGGTCCACAGCCTCCAGGTGGGAGGGGTTGGCCATGAGGGACAGAGTGATGTTGCGGTCGGTCACACGGTTGATCCTTCTGTGGTACATCCCCAGGTGGTACTTGACATCACCAGAGCCCTGCAACAACAACAGAGTCAAACATACTAGCAGTAGAATACCGCTAGGCATCTACAATAGAGCCACACATTCAGGCAATTCAGTAGCTGTGTTCCAATTAGTGCAGTCAAGAATTGCAGTGGGTGGGCTAGATGGGACTCGCCTCATCAGCAGCCTCCAGCTTAGAGTCAAACTGGCAGAAGATCTGCTCCAGCTCCTTGCGGATGACGTTGGCCAGCACGTTCAGACGACCCCTAGGAGATTGTGAGCATGTGTCAGAGGAGAGAAGGCTGAAAGTCAAACCATGTTGCAGAAACTCAAGCATCCCCTCACCTTGTGCTCCTTTTGTTATTACCCACCTGTGTGGCATGCCCATGACGACGTTCTCCACACCCTTCTCGCTGGACTTGTCGATGATGGTCTTGAGGGCGGGGATCAGAGACTCGCAGCCCTCCAGGCCGAAGCGCTTCTCTGACGACCACTTCCTCTGGAGGAACTCCTCGAACCTGCGGTACACAAAGCAAGTCGTCAGCACACGGCCATATCCCTTTGGAGAGAAGGACTCCAGAAATCTCCTATGATATTAGTTTGCAGGATTGGTCCAATGCAGGGCTCCAGAGAAGAAAACAAATCACCTGGTGGCACTAACTTTTTGGTGGTGCCACCCCATGATATGTTCACACCAAAAAATAATCTGTGGCGTGACGCAATAGAAAAATTTGTAATCATTTTATAAAGTCATTCACTGTGCTTTATTAGGGATGTAAGACTAAGATGCTATTCAAGAAATATGTTGTTTCAACATGTCCATGCAGGAATACATGACCAAAAATATTTTTATGTGCAACCTAATCCAGTGACTCGTATTTTGGATTGACAATAAGGCTATTGATATTACATTTTTTGTTCAATAAAGATGAATTTAGCCTACATTTTTATTTGCACTATTATCATAGGCTAATTGATTTGGGGCTAATTCACCTCCTGAGTAAGTAAAACTCAAAACACATTAGCTATATTGCTAACTCTAAACATAATACCCACTGCTGGTAGCCATGTATTAATAAAACAGTAAATTCAATATCCTAAAAAAAAACTTGGCTACTGCCCAATGACACCTGCACTCGCAAGGGCCGATGTGCATTTCGTACACAGCATCTCAAAGCCGAATCAATTATCTTGCTTGTAAAATAGCTGCTAGAGCTCAATATTTAGAGTTGAGAAATAAAAATGATTGACAGAAAGTTGACTCTCCCATCATCAACACTGACAACAGTAGTTGCTTCTAGGGCTGCACAATGAATAGAATTGTAATCGAAATTGCAATATTGATGTGTGCTACTCAGTTCATTTTTATAGTTTATTCCAGTCTCCATGTCTCTCAACTCAATTTCACTTGAGGGGCTTTATTGGCATGGGAAACATATGTTTACATTGCAAAAGCAAGTGAAATATATAATAAACAACAGTAAAATAAACAAAAGATTAACAGTAAACATTAAACATTACATAAAGACATTTCAAATGCCATACAGTGTTGTAATGATGTGCAAATAGTGAAAGCACAAAATGGAAAATAAATAAACAAATATAGGTTGTGTTTACAATGGTGTTTGTTCTTCACTGGTTGCCCTTTTCTTGTGGCAGCAGATCACATTTTGTTGCCATGATTGCACACTGGTATTTCACTCAATAGAAATGGGAGTTTATCAAAATGTGATTTTTTTCTCGAAATCTTTGTGGATGTGTGTCGTCTGAGGGAAATATGTCTCTCTAATATGGTCAAACATTTGGCAGGAGTTTTGGAAGTGCAGCTCAGTTTCCACCTCATTTTGTGGTCAGTGTGCACATAGCCTGTCTTCCCTTGAGAGCCAGGTCTGCCTTTGGTGGCCTTTCTCAATTGCAAGTCTGTAAGTAGTTTCAAAGATCCCCATAATTATGGGTCAGTCACAGTGGTCAGGTATTCTGCCACTGCGTACTCTGTTTAGGGCCAAATAGCATTCTAGTTTGCTCAGTTTTTTTGTAAATTCTTTCCAATGTGTTAAGTATTATAGAAAGCGGTCGATGACGTGGCAGGTGGCAGCGTGGTAGGCACAGCTTGTCCCATGAATTAATCACAAAAATTGAGGATTAACTGATAACTACGAAACAAACATTCTGTATAATATAGAGAATCTGGAATTATTTACTGATCAGCTCGAAAAAGAAATGGATACATCGAAATGAACAAGAGGAGACCTTTCCTCGAGTTCTGCGAGCGAAACAGGAGGAAAGCCACAGTCTAAAATTACGAACTTAAAATTGGAGGGGGACATTTTTATAACCATGCTTCCAGAAGATAGAGCATTGCTTACAAGCGAGCAGCTAAAAAAAATAATGATTTATTGCCTGGGCAACTGGGGAAGGCTGAGGCCTTAAAAACAGGAATGGATTACAGTAATACAATGATGGAAGAAATACAAGCGTAAAATAATATATTGAAAACTACTGTGGACTCCCTAAAAGACACTACAGAGAGGCTACGGTATGATAAAACGAAAGCCGAATTACTTGATCTAAAGTGCAGAAGTATGATAAATAATATTGTTATAATGGGAAAAAAGGAGGATGAATACAATCAGTTAACGGAGGAAAAAGTCAGGGTGTTCATGAAACGTAATCTCAAGATGACGGACGAACAGGTGCAAACAACTGATTTTCAAAGAGCACACCAGATGGTGGCAGAGTAGAGGGAAGGCCCCGTCCGATCGTAGCTATGCTAACCCACTACAAAATGAAATTTGCCTTGTTGCAACAGGGTAGAGAATTGAAAAACACCCCATTCTCTATTAATGAACCATTTCCTCATGAAATAGTGGAGAGACGAAGTGCCCTGTACCCCACTTCAAAAGGCTCAGAGCAGAGAAGCAGTGGTTGTGAGTGATAGCTATCTCCTGCGGAAGTAGTCCCCGATACATACTTACACCACATTACACAGGACAAATATGGATAGAGTTTTTTTTATACAGAAACATTTTTTTTTTGCATTAACAACTTTTTTGTTGTTTTTATTCATGCTTTATGGAACTGTGGACAAGGTTGGATTTATGGTAATGCAGAATGGGTATGATGAACTTATCCTTTTTCTATTTAGGCAACATGGAACTTTGAACTATATGGAAGTAATATCAGGTTTTTCGATTTAGGGGAAGGCGAGGATGGGTAAGGCTGACTTTCTTCTCTTTCTAATTTTTTTTTGCATTTAATTTGAAGATTGTACATTAGAAATACCAAGGTACTTTGTTTGTTTAATATGATATGTCCTAATTGTAGAGGTCGGGTATATTATGACTTAAAAGCTATTATATAGTGCGGCCCTTGTTTGCCGATGTAAATCGGAATGATTAGGTTTTAAGATAAAATGTTATAAATATAAATACATGTATTATAGGGCTAGGATAAAGGATTATATCATTAAAAACCTGCATATGTTCTCTATTGGAATAGGCCTACACGATCCTAAAAGAATTGGTTGGGCCAGTACCCGAAAGGTTGCTAGATCGAATCTCTGAGCTAACAAGGTATAAATCTGCTGTTCCGCCCCTGAACAAGGCAGTTAACCCACTGTTCCTAGGCCATCTTATGTAAATAAGAATTTGTTCTTAACTGACTTGCCTAGTTAAAGGTTAAATAAATAATAATAATAATAAACATTAAAAAAATAATTCTCAATATAAAAAATATAAAACAGATGACACAAACAACTGGATTCGGTATCCCTTTCTTGCCCTGCCTCCAGTCCACTTACCGATATCTGAACAAGAGAGCCTCATCGAAATTGCAGCAAGCGGTTCTGTGAAAACGGAATGAAATCAGAAGCCACTGGATTGGGCTGCGCTCAGAGTATCAAATTGCGCTGTTAAGACACTGATGCCCTTCGCAACCACGTACCGATGTGAGAGTGGATTCTCGGCCCTCACTAGCATAAACTAAATACAGACAGACTGTGTGTGGAAAATGATTTAAGACTGAGACGCCAATACAACACAACATTGCAGAGTTATGTGCATCCTTTCAAGCACACCCTTCTCATTAGGTTATTCACAATTTTTGATGAACAAATAAGGTTTTATATGTAAGATGGTTAAATAAAGAGCAAAATTATTAATAAATATTATTTGTCACTTGCCATGAGCTGGGTTGTGACAAAAACCTCACATGCATTCTTATGTTGAATAAATGTTAGAATGATGGGGAAAAAACAACATTTGAGAGTGTGCTGACACTGGTACGCAGCTGGAGGTTGAATGTTTTAAGGGGTACGGGACTATAAACAATTTGGGAACCACTGCTCTAGGGCAGCAGTGTCTAGATGGAATTTGTATTCGTAGTCCTGACAACTGGACCTTTTATGGAACACCATTATTTTTGTCTTACTGAGATTTACGGTCAGGGCACAGGTCTGACAATCTGTGCAGAAGATCTAGGTGCTGCTGTACACCCTCCTTGGTTGGGGACAGACGCACCAGATCATCAGCAAACAGTAGACATTTGACTGCAGCTGGGTGCTGCAGACTGTTCTCTAGTGCCCTCGCCAATTCGTTGATATATGTTGAAGAGGGTTGGTTTTCAGCTGCATCCCTGTCTCACCCCCTCGGGCCATTTGGAATGAAAGTTATTTTGTGTGCCAATTTTAACCGCAAACTTGTTGTTTGTGTACATAGATTTTGTACTGTGTTTTTCCCCCCAACACCACTTTCTATCAATTTGTATAACAGACCCTCATGCCAAATTGAGTCAAAAGCTTTTTAGAAATCAACAAAGCATGAGAAGACTTTGCCTTTGTTTTAGTTTGTTTGTTTGTCAATTAGGGTGTGCAGGGTGAATACGTGGTCTGTCATACGGTAATTTGCAAAAAAGCCAATTTGACATTTGCTCACTACATTGTTTCTGCTGAGGAAATGTACAAGTCTGATGTGGAAATGTACAAGTCTGCTGTTTATGATAATGCAGAGGATTTTCCCAAGGTTGCTGCTGATGCATTTCCCCCGGTAGTTATTGGGGTCAAATATGTCTCCACTTTTGTTGATTGGGGTGATCAGTCCTTGTTTCCAAATATTGGGGAAGATGCCAGAGTGAATATGATGTTAAATAGTTTAAGTATAGCCAATTGGAATTTGTGGTCTGTATATCTTATCATTTCATTTAGGATACCATCAACCCCACAGGCCTTTTTGGGTTGGAGTGCTTTGCATTTTTTCCTGTAGTTCATTCAATGCAATTGGAGAATCCAGTGGGATCTGGTAGTCTTTAATAGTTGATTCTAAGATTTGTATTTGATCATGTAGATGTTTTTGCTGTTTGTTCTTTGTTATAGAGCCAAAAATATTGGAAAAGTGGTTTACCCATAGATCTCCATTTTGGATAGATTATTCTTTGTGTTGTTTGTCCAGGAAATTGTCAAGAAGAGATTGAATTTGTTGTTGCCGAATAGTTTGGTAGATTTCCACACTATTTTCCTTTCATTTATAGCATTTCTTAATATTATTCAGCCTCATGATTGAGCACAGCTCTGTTCAAGTTGAGTGTGATTTTGCTGTGATCTGATAGGGGTGTCAGTGGCCTGACTGAACACTCAGAGACTCTGGGTTGAGGTCAGTGATAAAGTAGTCTACAGTACTACTGCCAAGCGATGAGCTATAGGTGTACCTACCATAGGAGTCCCCTCAAAGCTTACCATTGTTTTTTACCACCGTTTTTATTGGTTATGTTGTCGTAGTTGTGTCTAGGGGGGCATATGGAAGAGGGAATGCTGTCACCTCCATGTAGGTGTTTGTGTGTTGAGTTCTTTTCCAGTTCTGGCATTTAGGTCACCACAGACTAGTACATGTCCCTGAGCCTGGAAATTGTTGATCTCCCCGTCTCTTCACTGCTTTCCCCACACAGAGAATGAGAATGCAGGGTTCAGA
Source organism: Oncorhynchus mykiss (assembly GCF_057628025.1). Classification (NCBI taxonomy): domain Eukaryota; kingdom Metazoa; phylum Chordata; class Actinopteri; order Salmoniformes; family Salmonidae; genus Oncorhynchus; species Oncorhynchus mykiss. The sequence continues at coordinate 50,401,873 of NC_143027.1, read as the reverse complement.
AATATGTTGAAAGTGGTCGAGCCACGCTTCACTATTCCTTCCCGCACACATTTTGCCCAGACATAAATACCTGCTTTATACAAAAAACAAAATAACGACTTGAGAGCGAGTTGTCAGAAACAAAGTCTGTTGCTCTAACAACAGACAGTTGGACGTCTAGAGCTACCTAACTGTAACGGCTCATTTGATTTCGGCTGAGTGGGAGATAAAAAGCCATGTCCTTCAAACACGTCCCCATGAGAGTAGTCACACCAGTGTAAACTTCGGGGAAGAGCTAAGGGAAGTAGTTGCAGTGTGGAAATTGGAGGGGGATAATGTAACGATTCCCGTGACCACTGACAACACTAGACATATTGTAAATGCAGTTGCACTAGCTGGACTGGGGCCACAGATAAGATGCTTTGCTCACGTCATTAATCTAGCATCTCAAAAAGCAATGTCAGTGAATCCAATCTCTCGCCTCCTAGCAAAGATCAGGAAGGTGGTATCCTTCTTTCATAAAAGCACAACTGATGCACATGTTTTCAAGACAAAACAGCAGATGCTGGAGCTGCCAAACCACAAACTAATCCAAGATGTCCCTACTAGATGGATTCAAGCGAGAGATACCTTGAGAGAAAGCCATGACATCATTTTCTGAAATTTTCCAAGCAGTTTAAAGGCACACTCAACTTAGTGTATATGTAAACTTCTCACCCACTGGAATTATAAGTGAAATAATCTGTCTGTAAATAATTTTGGGAAAAATGACTTGTGTCATGCACAAAGTAGATGTCCTAACCGACAAACTTTAGTTTGTTAACAAGAAATTTGTGGAGTGGTTGAAAAACGAGTTTTAATGACTCCAACCTAAGTGTATGTAACCTTCCGACTTCAACTGTACACACACTATCTACCTAAACTCAGCAAAAACAGAAAAGTCCTTTCACTGTCAACTGCGTTAATTTCAGCAAACTTAACACGTGTAAATATTTTTTAAGCATAACAAGATTCAACAACAGACAAACTGAACAAGTTCCAATAGTACCCGCAAAACACCAGTCTCAACGTAACAGTGAAGAGGTGACTCTGGGATATTGGCCTTCTAGGTAGAGTTGCAAAGAAAAAGCCATATTAAAATACTAACATCTTACAGACAGGAAATTCATCTTTTTGGGATAGGGGGCAGCATTTTCACTTTTGGATGAATAGCGTGACCAAAGCGAATTGCCTCCGACTCTGTCCCAGATGCTAATATATGCATATTATTATTAGTATTGGATAGAAGACACTCTGAAGTTTCTAAAACTGTTTGAATGATGTCTGTGAGTATAACAGAACTCATATGGCAGGCGAAAACCTGAGAAAATCCAACCAGGAAGTGGGACATCGGTGGTTTGTAGTTTTCAAAGCTTTGCCTACCGAGTACACATTGAGATATGGATAAAGTTGCACTTCCTACAGCTTCCATTAGATGCCAACCATCTTTAGAAAATGGTTTGAGGATTCTACTATAAAGGAGGGGCTCATAAGAGCTCTCGGTCTCATGACGTGCGCTCCCAACAGAGTTACCTCTCGTTCCAGTGCTTTTCTGAAGACAAAGGAATTCTCCGGTTGGAACATTATTGATGTTTTATGTTAAAAACATCCTAAAGATAGTTTCTAAAGGTCTGTAACGGAACGAGTTTGTCTGGATGAAGTGCCTGCACCTCATAAAGATGGATTACTGGGCTGAACACGCTAACAACAAGTGGCTATTTGGACATGATGGAACTTTATGGAACAAATCAGTAATTTATTGTCGAACTGGGATTCCTGGGAGTGCCTTCTGATGATCATCAAAGTTAAGTGAATATTTATGGTGTTGCTTCTAACTGTTGATTCCAAAATGGCGGATATTCCTATGGCTGTTTTGGGTTCTGAGCGCCGTTCTCAGATCATGCTTTTTCTGTAAAGTTTTTTTGAAATCTGACACAGCGGTTGCATTAAAGAGAAGTCTCTTTCATTATGTGAATAACACTTGTATCTTTTATCAATGTTTATTATGAATATTTCTGCAAAATCACTGGATGTTTTGGAATCAAAACATTACTGCACATTACTGCACGTAAACTGAGATTTTTGGATATAAATATGCACATTATCGAACAAAACATACATTATTGTGTAACATGATGTCCTATGAGTATCATCTGATGAAGATCATCAAAGGTTAGTGATTAATTTTATCTCTATTTCTGCTTTTTGTGATTCCCATCTTTGGCTGGAAAAATGGCTGTGTATTTTTTCGACTTGGCTATGACCTAACAATCATATGTTTTGCTTTAGCTGTAAAGCATTTTTGAAATTGGACACGATGGGTAGATTAAAAAGATTTTTCATTTGCTGTATTGGACTTGTTCATGTGTGAAAGTTACATATTTCTAATAAATATTTTTTTATTTTGCGAGCTGCCTTTTCAGCGGAATCTTGTCGAGGCCTGCACTAAGAAAGGTTAAGGTCACAGTTATGAAAATTTGGACACTAAAGAGGCCTTTCTACTGACTCTGAAAAACACCAAAAGAAAGATGCCCAGATTCCCTGCTCATCCACGTGAATGTGCCTAAGGCATGCTGCAAGGAGGCATGAGGACTGCAGATGTGGCCAGCGCAATAAATTGCAATGTCCGTATTGTGAGACGCCTAAGACGGCGTTACAAGGAGACAGGACGGACAGCTGATTGTCCTCGAAGTGGCAGACCACGTGTAACAACACCTGCACGGTACATCCAAACATCACACCTGCGGACAGGTACAGGATGGACACAACAACTGCCCGAGTTACACCAAAAACGCACAATCCCTCCATCAGCGCTCAGACTGTTCGCAATAGGCTGAGACTGAGGGCTTGTAGGCCTGTTGTAAGGCAGGTCTTCAACAGGCAACAACGGCGCCTATGGGCACAAACACACCGTCGCTGGACCAGACAGGACTGGCAAAAAGTGCTCTTCACCGACGGGTCGCAGTTTTGTCTCACCAGGGGTGATGGTCTGATTCTCGTGAATCATCGAAGAAATGAGCTTTACACCGAGGCCTGTACTCTGGCTGGAGCGGGATCGATTTGGAGGTGGAGGGTCCGTCACGGTCTGGGGCGGTGTGTCACAGCGTCATCGGACTGAGCTTGTTGTCATTGCAGGCAATATCAACGCTGTGCGTTACAGGAAAGACATCCTCCTCCCTCATGTGGTACACTTCCTGCAGGCTCATCCTAGCATGACAATGCCACCAGCCATACTGCTCGTTCTGTAAGTGATTTCCTGCAAGACAGGAATGTCAGTGTTCTGCCATGGCCAGCGAAGAGCCAAGATCTCAATCCCATTAAGCACGTCTGGGACCGGTTGGATCAGAGGGTGAGGGCTAGGGCCATTCTCCCCAGAAATATCCAGGAACTCGCAAGGTGCCTTGGTGGAAGAGTGGGGTAACATCTCACAGCAAGAACTGGCAAATCTGGTGCAGTCCATGAGGAAGAGATGCATTGCAGCATTTAATGCAGCTGGTGGCCACACCAGATACTGACTGCTTCTTTTGATTTTGACCCCCCTTTGTTCAGGGACACATTATTTCATTTCTGTCACAAGTCTGTTTAACGTGTTCAGTTTATGTCTCAGTTGTTGAATCTTGTTATGTTCATAGAAATATTTACACATGTTAAGTTTGCTGAAAATAAAGTTGACAGTGAGAGAACGTTTCTTTTTTTGCTGAGTTTATGTATTTGCCATTTAGTAAACGCTTATCCAAAGTAACTTACAGTCGTGTGCATACACTTAACTATGGGTGTACCAAGAATCTAACCCACTATCCTGGCGACACAAGTGTGTTGATGGAAATCGCAGTGTTATTTTGAGCAATTACATTTTTTTGTCCTTATCGTGACAACCTAGCTGCTTCCAAAGCTGTGCTTTTCCCACAATTGGATTTTAAAACATCATATCCTACAAGCAGAACCACTTATTATTTTATCCCAGAGTGTTGGGGAGGGGGAGTGAGTGGCTCGCTCTTCACAGCAGCAGGCCTAGAGAAACAGGCATTACAGAGACTTTCACTACAGGAATCATGAGGATAACGCACATCACTGGTTGACCAAATCATGGTTTCAGTAGCTTAAAAAATACTAAGGTTGGAGTGAGGTGAGCATGTAGAATGTGCAGCTCGCGTCGATGAGACCAATAAATGTTTTCACTTGCACAGCTAAGTCAAAGGGTCATAAAATGTGTCAAAATGGTCGCAGTCTAGAGCCCTGCAATGACTGAAATCTGGGCAAGCACTATGACAAGGTGGACTGTGAAAGCAATTCGTGACAACTGCTGACGTGAAAAGGACTTTATAAATGCATTTGATTCATTTATATTATTTGAGAGGTACGTGGGGGATGGAACTTTTTTGGGGGGCGTGGCTCTGACCTGGTGGAGCGAACCATGCGGGCCAGCAGGGTCCTCTTCTCCTCCAGGGTGAACTGCATGACGCCGGGCTTCTCAAACTTTTCCCGGATCCACTGGCACTGGTCTAGGTCATTGATGAACATGAACTCAACCCCGATGTGCTGGCAGTAGGCCATCTGAAAAAAATGGGACAGCGTGTCTTGTCACTGACCATGAAAATGAGCCTGAATGTACACTTTTCACTCGTTCAAGACAAACGATTGGCAAGAACCCAACTTCTTTGAGAGACAGACCGGTGTGTGCGGTTTAGTTTGGATACCTCCAGGCGGCGGATTATCTCCCTCAAGGGCAAGGCGGTCTCAGTGCCCCCGATAAAGGTGGTGGTAGGCAGGCGGAACACTTTGTCCAAATCCGACTCGTCCAGTCCATAAAAGCCTGTTCAGCACGCAGGGGCAGCAGACCATCCAGAAGGGCAGAGTGGCAGGAGGGAGGGGGTGGCGGGGGTTGAGGGGGGCAGATGCGGGGACAGTTAGCACAGAGGAGAAAACACAAAGCAAACAGAAACAGGGGAAAGATTGTAGGCCACAAAGACATTCCCCATGAAAGAAAACAAAACAACAAAACAAGCAGAGACATTAGGATGTAGGGAAAAAAAGGAGGGCAATGGATGAAAACACAGGAATATGCCATATGGTTGATGGCACCATAACAGCAACATGGAGGCAATGCAGCAAAATCAAATGTGGTGCAGCATCACAGGCAAACAAACAGGACAAAGGTGGAGGCATGCAACATGAATGGATACACCGTGGATAGGAAAAGTAAATGAAGGGGTGAGACATGAGCAGAGGGGAGCAGTGGGTAAAAACAAGCACCGTATATTTGTGGAGTCCAAAAAAAGAAAGAAAAAACAAGAAAATATCATTAGTGTCATTGAAGCAAGAGTACTATTATCAATCCGATAAATGTTATCTATTCTAAAGTGGAATTATCAAGCAAACTGCCCTTCCTGAACTAAAGGAGGTGGCAGACAGATGCGTCATTGTGATCTTAACACAGATGTAAACAGTCACTATTCTGGTATTTACAAGGTATAGCAGAATGTACATGACTTAGGAAAAATATAATTTAAATGATCAATGTTCTTCTACACTTTAAGATCCAGTGAATCACGTAGGCCTTTATGTGTAACTGTCATTTACATTTACAAAGCTAATTTCAAAATGGTGTTTCCGGTGATGAGTCTGAGCCCATGTCTCTATGGTTTCAGTGCTTCTCTGGTATATGGCCATGATTTCTGTTGATTTGCGTTGAAAGCATATTAAAGAGAGGGTATGGAGTGGGTGATAGCATCTAAAATACGCAGATTGTCAATGAAGTAATGGAAGGCTACCCCAGTTTTAGGTCAGCAGATATCCACTTTAGGTTATGTTCTTCAAAGATATTAGCCTACCCTGGATTAGCACCTTCTCTACAAAACGTACAGACACTTTGAAAATCTGTTATTAAAACACTCACCAGGCAAACAATAGCTGGTAGGGGAAACATGAACGTGTTAAAACTCTAACCAACAATGCAAGCGTGGGGTGAAAACACACCTAACCAGCCACACACACGTCAATGCCTGCTTAAAATTAACAATTTAGATTTTCCCCATATTTTTATGGGGACTAGATTCTCCAGGAGATAAAAGCCAATTAAAGAGATCTTTTGAGGCAGTCAAGAAAGCATGAGATGTCATGAGCGGAATTTGTAGTGTGGCAGCTATGTGCCAGGAGGATAACTGTAATTCAATTGATTGTTGTTTTATGGTAGAGGTGACACTAGTTAAAATGCTGGTGCCAAAAAAGGTAATGAAATAGAAGTCAGGGCAATCTAAGATAAACAGAGACACTTAATCTTATTTGATTGCCTCAAAAAAACAAGAGAAAAGCAACAATGTTGCAATCCCAAAATTAACAACTATGGAGTAGGAAATGGATGTGTGAGTATTGGTAATACAGGAAATGAGAGTTTAATAAATGTTAATAGCTCCAGCTAGAAAAGGTTGGCAGTAATAGGGATTATATTAAATAGAATAGAGAATAGCTCAAAGAAAAGAGAAATGAAAAATGTGTGTGTGGGTTTGTTCATGTGTGTTACTGAAAGCGTGTGTGTCAATGATGGAGACTTGAGTGATAAAGAGTATCCACGCAAAGAAGAATAAGTTGAATGACAGAACAAAGCTTCAAATGACTGGACATGAGGCAGGAAAAACTATGGGTATCCTAGAACGCTGAGACATCAGAAGAAAAACAGCAATTAGCTGACCTGACAAGTAGAACTAGAGTTTCTCCAAGGACATGGAGAGCAGCTTCTTGTAGACTCTGCACACTCACTAGCAAATTCACTTCCAACACCAACACTGCCAGCCCACAAGGCAACAATATGGCTGTTCCTAAACGCCACAGACAGCAGCACACTGCAAGGAATACACACTCCCTCGCTACATAGTGGAGAGACGTGGCTCCCCTATGACCAGGTCATTGCCATCACCAGCCTGACGGCACACGTCATCTAAATACATTGTGTATCATGGGGGTTCCATGGAAGCCATCGCCTCGCATTAGTCTGGACCCAAGAATCATGCAGGAGTGCAAAAGCATCAGAGGTGCACTCAGATGTGGGTGATGATTTTATTGTCGCAGGGTGGCTGGTATCCTAGCGGTTAAGAGCGTTGGGCCAGTAACCAAAAGGACGCTGGTTCATATCCCAGAGCCCACTAGCTGAAAAATGCCCTTGAGCAAGGCACTTGACCCTAATTACTCCTGTAAGTCGCTCTGGATAAGAGCATCTGCTAAATTAATGAGATGTAAATATTCAAAACATTATTGAGGCAGAATCCTGCTTTTCTTCAGTATGTCATCTTACACCAAGCACAAGAGCTTTAGTGTACATTTCCAAAAACAAAGCATCAACAGCATTTGGATGCATGTTATGAGTAAGGAGTTGATTATACATAGAAACAAAAATATAAAAGGTTACATGTAAAGTGTTGGTCCCATGTTTCATGAGCTGATATGGAATAATCCCAGACATTGTCCATACGCACAAAAAGCCTATTTCACTCAAATGTTGTGAACCAATTTGTTTACATCCCCGTTAGTGAGCGTTTCTCCTTTGCCAAGATAATCCATCCACCTGACAGGTGTGGCATACCAAGAAGCTGATTAAACAGCATGATCATTACACAGGTGCAACTAGTGATGGGGACCAATATAGACCACTTTAAAATGTGCAGTTTTGTCACACAACACAATGCCACAGATGTCCCAAGTTGAGGGAATGTGCAATTGGCATGCTAAATGCAGGAATGTCCACCAGAGCTGTTGCGAGAATTTAATGTTAATTTCTCTACCATGTGCTGCCTCCAACGTCGTTTTGGCAGTACGTCCAACCGGTGTCCACATACTTTTGGTCATGTATTGTAAATATACATTACACAATCTACATGATCCAAAGTATGTGGACACCTGCTCGTCTAACATCTCATTCCAAAATCATGGGCATTAATGTGCAGTTGGCCCCCCCTTTGCTGCTATAACAGCCTCCACTCTTCTGAGAAGGCTTTCCACTCGATGTTGGAACATTGCTACGGGAACTTGCTTCCATTCAGCCACAAGAGCATTAGTGAGGTCAGGCACTGATGTTGGGCGATTAGAACTGGCTCACAGTCGGCAATTAATCCCAAAGGCGTTCAAAGGGGTTGATGTCAGGGGTCTGCCCAGGCCAGCCAAGCTCTTCCACACTGGTCTTGACAAAACATTTCAGCATGGACCTCGCTATGTGCACAGTCATGCAGAAACAGGAAAGAGCCTAATATATACACACACGGTCAAAGGTTTTATAACACCTACTCATTCAAGGGTTTTTCTTTATTTTTATTATTTTCGACAATGTACAATAATAGCGGAGACATCAAATCTATGAAGTAACACACATGGAATCATGTAGTAACCAACATTTTTTTAAACAAATCTAAATATATATTATATTCTTGAAATAGCCACCCTTTGCAAACTCTTGGCATTCTCTCAACCAGCTTCACCTGGAATGCTTTTCAAACAGTCTTGAAGGTGTTCCCACATATGCTGAGCAATTGTTGGCTGCTTTTCCTTCACACTGCGGTCCAAATTATCCCAAACCATCTCAATTTCATTGAGGCCAGGGGATTGTAGAGGCCATGTCATCTGATGCAGCACCCCATCACTCTCCTCCTTGGTCAAATAGCCCTTACACAGCCTGGAGGTGTGTTGGGTCATTATCCTGTTGAAAAACAAATGATACTCCCCCTAAACGCAAACCAGATGGGATGGCGTATTGCTGCAGAATGCTGTGGTAGCCATGCTGGTTAAGTATGCATTGAATTCTAAATAAAATCAGACAGTGTCACCCGCAAACCACCCCCACACAATAACACCCCCTCCTACATACTTTACAGTGGGAAATACACATACAGATATCATCCGTTCACCCACACCATGTCTCACAAAGACACAGGAGTTGGAACCAAAAATCTCCAATTTGGACTCCAGACCAAAGGAAACAATTAAACAGGTCAAATGTCCATTGCGTGTGTTTCTTGGGCCAAGCAAGGCTCTTCTTCTTATTGGTGTCCTTAAGTAGTGGTTACTTTGCAGCAATTCGACCATGAAGGCCTGATTCACGCAGTCTCCTCTGAACAGTTGATGTTGAGATGTGTCTGTTACTTGAACTCTTGTCAAGCAATTTTTTGGGCTGCAATTTCTGAGGCTGGTAACTCTAATGAACTTATCCTCTGCAGCAGAGGTAACTCTGAGTCTTCCATTCCTGTGGCGGTCCTCATGAGAGCCAGTCTTATCATAGCGCTTGATGTTTCTTGCGACTGTACTTGAAGAAACTTTCAAAGTTAATGAAATGTTCCATATTGACTGAATTTCATGTCTTAAAGTAATGATGGACTGTTGATTCACTTTGCTTATTTGAGCTGTTCTTGCCATAATATGGACTTGGGCTTTTATACCAAAGAGACATCTTCTGTATACCACCTCTACCTTGTTATAACACTAATGATTGGCTCAAATGCATTGAGGAATGCAATTCCACAAATTAACTATTAATTACTACCTCATGAAGCTGGTTGAGAGAATGCCAAGAGTGTGCAATGCTGTCATCAAGGCAATTGGTGGCTATTAGAAGAATCTCAAAGATAAAATATATTTTGACTTGTTTAACACTTTTTTGGTTACTATATGATTCCATATGTATTATTTTATAGTTTATGTCTTCACTATTATTCTACAGTGTTGAAAATAGTACAAATAAAGAAAAACCCTTGAATGAGCAGGTGCTCTAAAACTTTTGACCGGTAGTGAATATGCGTACGCACACACACAGTGAAAAGTTTTAGAACACCTGAATACTTTCTGAAGGCACTATAATAAACAAACAAACAAACAAATAAATAAATAATAGTGCCTTCGAAAAGTATTCAGACCCATTGACTTATTCCACTTTGTTACGTTACAGCCGTATTCTAAAATTGATGAAATGCAATCTACACACAATACCCCATAATAACAAAGCAAAAAGGTTGTTAGATTTGTTTTGCACATTTATTTAGAAAAACTGAAATACCTTATTTACGTAACTATTCAGACCCTTTGCTATCAGACTTGAAATTGAGCTCAGGTGCATCCTGTTCTAATTGATCATCCTTGAGACGTTTCTACAATTTGATCGGAGTCCACCTGTGGTAAATTCAATTGATTGGACATGATTTGGTCCAACAGTTCATGTCAAAACAAAAACCAAAGCCATGAGGTCAAAGGAATTGTACATAGAGCTCATAGACAGGATTGTGTTGAGGCACAGATCTGGGAAAGGTTACCAAAACATTTCTGCAGCATTGAAGGTCATCAAGAACAGTGTCGTTTTGTCATTATGGGGTATTGTGTGTAGATTGAGGAGATTTTTTATTTTACTTAATCCTAAATAAACATTTGAGCTGATTTGCTGGTGTCTTTACAGTCTTATGTTAAAACTATTTGAAATAATAATTTAATTTGTTTTTGCTTAAAACCTGTGGGGCAAAATAAAAATCACCCACAGGACACCAGATGGGGAAACCTGACCTAAGGTTTACCGAGAATGGTGAAACAAACAAAAAAACATACAGTCAGAGGAAGGAAGTCCTGTGCAAAAACAGCTAGTGGATGTTATTTTGAAGGAGAATGGCAAGAATCGTGCAAGCTAACAGGGTGGCCACAAAGAGGCAAATAACGGCGCAGTACAACAGTGGTGTGCAGAACGGCATTTGGGAATGCACAACTCGTTGATCCTTGTCACAGATGGGCTATTCCCGCAGACGACCACACCTGATTCTACTTTCTCAGCGAAAAACAACAATTAGTGGCTCCAGTTGGCACACGATCACGAGCACTGGACAATTGAGTCTTGGAAAAATATTGCCTGGCCCGACAAATCAAGGATCCTGTTGCGTCATGCTGATGGCAGAGTTAGGATTTGGCATAAGCAGCATGAGTCCATGGCCCCATCCTGCCGGTGTCAACAGTACAGGCTGGTGGCGGTGGTGTAATGGTGTGGGGAATGTTTTACTGGCACACGTTAGGTCCCTTGATACCAATTGAGCAATGTTTCCATGCCCCAAATAATTCAGATGCGTTTACCTGATAAACTGACAACCGAGTGTATATATCTCCCAATGTTTGTCAGCTCTGAAATGTGACATGCAATCTGATTCTGAAACAAAGTTGTTTTACATGAAAATAAATGTATCATTAATTTTTTAACTGCAATCCAACTGGGACTTTCAGTGGTTCAAATATTCTGCCAGATAATGTAACCAAATTTCACCACCGTTTGAGAGGAATGTGACTAGGTACTGTACCACTACACTAAACACTTTTGTAGTTTGAAATACGCTTATCTATTGCCTACTACTCCAACACTGTCTACTCAGATAGATCTACAACAGGAAAGCACTAAAGGAGTACACTGACATATAGAGAAACCTATTGTCTTAAGATGGTCGTGTTCTCCGACACCCACACACTGGGGCTGCTAGAGAGAGGCTCTAACTTTCTCCTTTATTTCAGGGCAGCTGATGGCTTAGAATCCGATCATGTGATAAATAACCAAACATTCCAACGAGAACACTAGCAGTTGTTCATCAAGTGTATTCCACTGAAAAGCCAACAAAAAAAGATGTGAGAAAGATAGAGCAAAAATTCCTACGCAAACAATACAAAAAGCAAATATTCAGGCACAGAGAAAGGGACAAAACTACAGGGAGACTTGTGTTACCATACCTCCGACAGTTAGAATACTGAGACGGTCCTTGAACAATGCCAGGTCTGGAGGAGGCATCAGGGGGAGAGAAACCCGGAAAAGGTTAGTGACCCATGCCCCCATTCTCCATCATGGACATCAGGGTCATCTCTACCACTACTCAAAACACATTGAAGGGGTCAGCAAACTAGAATCGAAGTGGAACTTTGGGTGGTTCTCGCAGACAATAAGAAGTCGTTCTCTCGAATTATACTCTCAGCGAAGCAGAGTTCTCGCCTACCACACTCAGAGTAAATGGCACTACTGGCGCCACTAGTATCTCTTGCCGGTGATGTGTGTTCGTACGTAGCTAACATGACTTGGCACTATTTAATTGATTACTTCCCGTAAACCCACTAGGTGTGTTGATAGTTAGTTAAACAAAATGGGATTTGCTACTAGCAAAATAAGCTAAGTAGGCACATTTATGGAACATTACGATGCCAGCTAACTATGGCTAAAGTTAAATGCTAAATGTGATAAAAAATATATATACGGTGAGATGTAACCAACAACAAAGTAGGCTGCTAGCTAGCTTGCCAATACCAGGTGTACGTCCAGTCAGTTTTCCAAAATACAACTTGTATAACTCGGAGCAACGAAATACGTCCATTCATGCGTTTCAAACTTGTTGAGAATGCTAAAGTACTGCCGAAGTAATTTCCTTAGTAGGAGACATTAGATTTTAGCATGTTGAATAACTCTGGGTACAGAGATGATTCCAACTTGTATTTACGACTCGTAAGCTAGTGAATGGTTTTCCAGACGGCCATAAGCTGATTTTGGCATTTTCCAACTAACTACATTTAGCTAGCTAGCTATGCCGAGTGGATAACAAAGCAAACACAGCAAAGTTAGCTTGAAAGACCATAGCTAGCTACCTAGTTATGGAAAACTGCTTGTGTGAATGTAACACAGATATGGTTTGATAATGTTTCCACCGTCTCTGCATACCAGAGGCCACCATCGTGATTTCTGCAGCCAGGGAAGGCAGAAACCACCTGGGACCCTCCCACCACACATGGTGGTGGGTTGGCATTTGCAAAGTAAAATTTCAGCTGCGCCCTCCGCTGCGAACAAACACCTATGGCACTTTATAAAGAGAGGACGACAGTAGGGAAAGATCGGGGAGGTTGTGTCAAAGGGCAGTAGGCCGGATTCAAATTTATGCAGACACTATAGACGTGTGCCGGAGGCAGCGGTTTAGACCTCTAGACCACTGGCTTGTTCTTTTAACTTCGATTTGTTTGCGAGAATCCCCCCCTCACAACGTCAATCACCACAGCAGCACCACTGACTGACTGCTTCTGAACTCTAGCGACAGCGCAGCACCAACCACAACAAGGGTGGCAAACACAGCTTTAAGTGCAAATTACATCTAGAAAATGCTGTACCTGCCTTGCTGCAGAATGCACAAACACAAACATCACACCCGGATCACAGCCAAACTGAAAAATGTCCCATGCAGACCGAGACGTGCTGTACTGGAACTAATAACCATCAGACATGCAGAAAGTATACAGATCTTGAGAGCACCACTAATTAGACTATTCAGTCACAAACAAGAAGAGGGGTACAAGGTTTAGCGGTATGCTGGTTCATAGAAATGTCCCTTCCCTCCCCTTTTTTCTTATAATCCAAGTTGAAGGTGATTTCCAAACAGTTAATATCTTACTGTTAGGAGTCATACTGTAGCTGTTGTTGTGAACAGTAAGAACTAAGGCCTAAAAGTTATAGTTGGCAGAAGAGAAAACTCCTGTCCCCCTATACCATACTTCAGAAGGAAACTACAAATGCGTTGAATAGCTGTTAATTTTTACTGAGAAGTAGATTAAAAGAGGGGATTTTTGGCCATACTCAAGAAAGGGTGCGAGTAATGTGAGGGAGAATGTGGTCCAGTCAAGCAAGATGGTTAGTAGATTTAGGAGATACGCCAGAAAATCTAGGAGAACTCTAAATATGTCCCGCCACTGATAGACAGTAGTGTAATGGGACACTTAAATCATGTCACTAAAACAAGTGATGCAACATTGGCTTCAAACTGGGGATGTAGCGGTGTCACTCAAGAAGGCTACTGTATGTGAACTTAAACAGAGCACTCCAGACAATATAGTTATAACAGCATTTAACTTTCATTTCAATTTGTGCTTGGCTGCCTGCAGACAGAGAAGTCATACAGTACAGATCTGTCCTACAAAGAAGTGGTACCTAAGAAACTGCTATTTGTATTGATGCTTTTCGGACTGTCACTTTGTCGTGGTAAGAGGGCTTGTGTACCTCAACGACCGCTCAGAGCTATGCCAGTGGGAGACAACTCCCAGTAGGTCCAGACAAACTGGACAGGTCTAGGGCGAGAGGTCAGACAAAGCACAGTCTTGATCATAGAGCATTGTCGAAAAATGATCAACTACCACTTCGGATAAGTTTTAATGTCACATTCACAGTGAAATGCATTTCTTGCAAGCTCTAAACCCAACAATACAGTAATAAATATACTACTAAAAATAACATTAGGTGGAACAAAAACACACAAGAACTAAAAATAAGAACATGAGAAAGCAAGTAAGCTATATACAGGGTCAAATCCATTACCATATTTACCATATGCAGGGATGCTGGAGTGATAGAGTTAGATATGTATAGGGTTAAGGTGACACGGCATCAGGATATATGACAGAGTAGCAGCAGTGTATATGATGGTTGTATGTGAGTAGTGTGTGGAGTCAGTATACATGTACACTACATGAACAAAAGTATGTGGACACCTGCTCATCAAACACCTCATTCCAAAATCATGGGCATTGATATGGAGTTGGTCCCCCCTTTGCTGCTATAACAGCCTCCACTCTCCTGGGAAGGCTTTCCACTAGATGTCGGAACATTGCTGCGTGGACTTGCTTCCATTCAGCCACAAGAGCATTAGTGAGGTCAGGCACTGCTGTTGGGCGATAAGGCCTGGCTCGCAGCCAGCATTCCAATTCATCCCAAAGGCCTTCGATGGGGTTGAGGTCAGGGCTCTGTGCAGGCCAGTCAAGTTCTTCCACACCAATCTCAAAACATTTCTGTATGGACCTCACTTTGTGCACAGAGGCATTGTCATGCAGAAACAGGAAAGGGCCTTCCCCAAACTGTTGCCACAAAGTTGGAAGCACAGTATTGTCTAGAATGTTATTGTATGCTATAGCATTACAATTTCACTTCACTGGAACTAAGGGGCCAAGCCCAAACAGCCCCAGATCATTATTCCTCCTCTACCAAACTTTACAGTTGACACTATGCATTTGGGCAAGTAGCGTTATCCAGGCATTCGTCAAACCCAGATTCGGACCACGAGATGGTGAAGCGTGATTCATTACTCCAGAGAACGCGTCTCCACTGCTCTAGAGTCCAATAGAGATTATCTTTACACCACTCCAGCCGACGCTTGGCTTTGTGCATGGTGATTTTAGGCTCGTGTGGGGCTGCTTGGCCATGGAAACCCATTTCATGAAGTTCCTAACGAACAGTTGCTGTCGTTGTGAGCTTGTGTGGCTTACCACTTTGCGGCTGAGCCGTTTTTGCTCCTCGAAATTTCCACTTCACAATAGCAGCACTTAGTTGACTGGGGCAGCTCTACTATGACATAAATTTGACAAACTGACTTGTTGGAAAGGTGGCATCCTGTGATGGTGCCATGTTGAAAGTTACTGAGCTCTTCAGTAAGGCCATTCTACTGGCAATGTTTGTCTATGGAGTTTGCATGGCTGTGTACTCGATTTTATACACCTGTCAGCAACGGGTATGGCTGAAATTTCCAAATCCACTAATTTGAAGGGGTGTTCACATAGTTTTGTATATATAGTGTATGTGCATGTTATGTGTGTGAGCAAATTAATTGAGGGTGTGTGAGTTGAAGTATCAGTGTGTGAGTGGAGTGTGCAGATTCCTTTGAGTGTGCATAGAGATGGTGCAAAAATATAAATAAAAAACAAGGGTCAACTCAGATCGTCCGTGTAGCCATTTTGTTAGCTGTTCAGCAGTCTTATGGCTTGGGGAACAAGACGCCGTTCAGCAGCCTGTTAATGTCAGATTTGATGGAACGGTACAGATTGCCGTACGGAAGCAGAGAGAACAGTCTATGGCTTGGGTGGCAGGAGTATTAAATGATTTTCCAGACCTTCCTGATATGGAGGTCCTGGATGGCAGGGAGCTTGGCCACAGTGATGTACTGGCCTGCCGCACCACCCTTTGTAGTGCCATGAGATTGAGGGCGGTGCTGTTGCCACACCAAGCAGTGATGCAAACAGTCAAGATGCTCTCAATTGGTAGAACTTTTGAGGGCCCATTCCAAACCTTTTCAACCTCCCAAGGAGTGTTTGTGGACCATTTTAAGTCCTTAGTGATTTGGACACCCGAGGCTCACGAGTGGCGCAGCGGTCTAAGTCACTGCATCTCAGTGCAGAGGAGTCACTGCAGTCCCTGGTTTGAATCCAGGCTGCATTACAGCGTCGTCCGGGTTTGGCCAGGATAGGCCGTCATTGTATTTGTTCTTAACTGACTTGCCTAGACAAATACATTTTTATGAATAAAATGTACAAAAATAAACTTGAAGTTCTCGACCCGCTCCCCTGCAGCCCCGTCAATGTGGAAAAAGCTAAGTTTGGCCGGAGCTCGCAAAACGGCGGCCTTACAGTATGGCGACATCTTTATACAGAGGAAGGTCGGTATAGGCCATATAAAAACCAGCATTTCATGCCAAACCGAGCTTGCTTAGCTACCCAGTCGACGGCGGATCTGTAGTGAGCGGCTCATTCTCCTCACTGAGTTTATCCGAGGATGTTATAATGTAAATGGGGACATGAGAGTCCAGACTGGAATCCATAATCCCCAGAGGGTACAGCTGAGCAACATGATAACATTGGGCCCAGCTATCTGGGCTAATCATCCACCCAACGGTTAAAAAAATTACTACAAAAACCGAACCACGGATACTCCCATGGTGAACGCCCTATACTCCCAAGGTGGCAAAGAGATTTAAGTCAAGTAAGTCAAAAAGCATCAATGCAAATATGTGGCATTTCAGGAAAACAAGGGGCAAGGAGCCCTTTCAGGGACAAATGGGCACATGTTTACAGAGGTCAGTGTAGACCATACATAGACCAGCATGTCATGCCAAACAGATTGCTCAGCTACCCAGTCGCCAGGAAGATCTGTAGTGAGTGGCTCATTCTCCTCACCGAGTTTATCCGAGGACGTTATAATGTCATTGGGGACGTGAGAGTCCAGATCGGCATCCATAATCCCCAGAGGGTCCAGCTGAGCAACATGGTGCCCACGGATCTAAAGAAACAGGTCCGAGGGGAAATGGAACAAAACATCCGATAGGTGGGGATGAGAGGGGGGAGGGGTGTGAGTGTAGAGACATAGAAGTGTTGAAAGGGATTTGAAAGAAAAATAAAGAGAAGAGAGAAAAAGGAGGGAGGAAATGGGAAAGCAACATTAACACAAACAAGCTCATTATTGTCTCGCACAGCTGTGAGGGAACATTTCTCACCGACATTCTGAACCCCAGTAGGTACTGGGGCATCATCAAAATTTATACAACTGATGCCAAGAGGATCGAGATCTGCGTTGTGATGGCCATTCAACTGGAAATAAGGTAACATTAGTCACATGGTAAAACAAGGTTTCAAACAAAACCACAACAATACAACAAAATAGAAATAGGAAACATTCAAGTGCACATTATAATAGGCATTTCAGTTAACATCATGAGGTCACAGTTCTTTATGGTATAAAAACAGACATCTCACCTTTGTCCCAGCTTTCAAATGTCAACCATTTCAGCACAGGTACTGTATATCACTAAAATGTTAGTCCATTATCAGCATAGCTGGTATCATTAAGTCTGATGGTCAACTTTGTGGAAATATTTATCTATGCTCACAGACAACAAAGATCGTCAAATTTTAAACCTCAAACTCAAAAAGGTAAAGATTACTCAAATAGCGAGGAGGCAATATGGGTTATTTTCTTTGACTACAATAGTTCACTAACGATAGGTTCTGTGTTCTTATCTTGTGTGCCACCACTCTAGATGCAATTTACAATATATTTTGGTTAAAGAGTCACAGCTTTCTGTCTGCTGAATGTTTTGTAATAGTAAAACTACTTGGCATGCTTACTTGTTGGCTCCCGAGTGGCGCAGCGGTCTAAGGCACGGCATCTCAGTGGTAGAGGCTTCACTACAGACCCTGGTTCTATCCCGGGCTGTATCACAGCCGGGGTAGGCCATCATTGTAAACTAAGAATTTGTTCTTAACTTACTTGCCTAGTTAAATAAAGGTTAAAATACTAAAACTTTAGACATGGTTGTCCTTGTTTTCAAATGTTGTAGCTCTGTGAGAGCCAGTGGTGGCTGACTGGTCTGACCTGGTAGGCACGAATGAGGGATTGGACAGCCAGGTGATCCTCCACCAGCTTCTCCACGTTGGGCTGAGCCCCTGCCAAAGACTGGGCTTGAGGGAGACCGGCAAGGCTCAGAGGGCTCTGGTGGGCCATGCCTGGGGGAGCACCTGCATTGGCATTGCGGAAGAAAACGTCCCAAGACTGCAAGCAAGAAAGAAAGAAAGAAAGAGGAGAAATAAGAATTGGGATTAATGAACATTGGTATGAAAGGAGATAGCCAACAAATCAATCTATGACAAATTTAAATTTTATAAGAAGATATAGCTTCATGATCTTGAGCAATGCTAGAAATATTAAATTAAAGTAACCTTATGTTACAGTTTCCATTTTCCCTTTGTGATGAAAACAACCTGTGTGATCAGTCTTATGCCATTCAAAACAACAATGGATGGCAAATACCAACATTCCTGTCAGCTGTTCCCCAACTGATTTTGTCATTCTAAAAAATGTCAATCTCGTCTCATATTAAGCAGCCAACTCCTTCCTTGGGGAAAATCTACTTCAATGTTTTATGGTAAACTGACAAAACTAGTAAGGCCCTCACTTATTCCACAATATGAAAACCAAAACACAATGCCATTCTCTGGGATTAGTAATTGACTTCATACCAAAGGGATACTTGAAACTAACGCTAGTCACAAGATCCTTCATAGTAAACCTATATTTACATTTTAGAGATGCAGGAACGACAGTCCCCGCACCTGAATTACCACCCACCTGGTCAAAGACTTATACCAGTGCGATTAATGGTCAGCTGTGGTTGAAGTGAAGTGATAGCATTTCAAGTGGAAAGATTCCCGGGGGGAATCGTATAGGGTCAGCGTCACAGCCTCGGCTTCAATCAGTATCCTACACAAATGTCCTCTCAAGTGGCTTGAAAACATGATGAGTTGGAACCATGTAAGGGCTTTACAAGCTGTGCATGAATCAAACTGAATTAAGTTGGAGTCAAGAAAGTGGGTGTTGGTGACATCACACACATTTGCCAACTTTGTGTTGAATCATTTACTCTACCTAAGAGTGAAGAGAGCCAAGAGCTGCGACCCAACTGACATGTTCTTCCATATAGACTGCAATACTTTGATCAGGGCCCATAAGGGGATAGGGTGCCATTTGGAACACACACATGATATTCATCTTCCTCAGATAATAGGCCAACTGACCATCCTCTATGCCCAATTCTAGCGTTAAAACAATTGGCAGGTTTTTTCTGAGTAGAAAAGTATTGACGGGCAGCCTAAGTGTTTTTCGGGCCACCTACGTCCACCCCAAAAAATTCAGGTTTTGGGATGGGGGGACCTTTTCTCAAGACAAACCAGATAAAGGGTGCAGGATAAAACACGTTATGGCATGAGTCCCCAACTATACATTTCTCTCTCAGCCCCCGGGCTTGGAATTCACTTTAACCAACTGTCCTTTGGACAAGTAGGACCGATTTTTTTTTACTTGTCCAAAAGCTCGAGTCACTTGCCCCCTTCCCCACAAAAAAAATGGTCTGTAACATCTAGGGCTGTGGCGATTACGAAACGGTTCATTAACATAGACACATTTAGTATCTCTTGGCTTCCACACAGCCGACAAGCCATTTTAAAAAGTCTAATAAATCCATGTATTATAGCCTACACCTTCACAATAACTCCATTATTTATTTTAGACAGGTCTAAATAAGCATGATATGAAGAATATGTAGTCTATTTCAGAAGAAAAGAATAGCATACTCTGAGTTGTCCTTATGATGGGTCCTGATGTGGCTATGCCAAACGGCTGTGGGCTACACTAGTTCATTTAGCAGACAAGAATTTCTTATAATTCCGTGGCATTATTTTATAGATTGAGGAATACAATTGAACAAATATTTGAGGGAGTGCGCGGTATTGAGAGGTTAACAAAGGAATAGGTACTCCCATTTGCTTAATTTAGAGTTATTAATGTAACTTTAGTTCTAAAAAAAATTTTGCTTTACGTTTTGATTTTTAATACATTGTAAGGCTGCATGATGAGACAAATGATGATTTCAAAAAAGTAGCTTGAAAGGCATGAGCACTGCTTAGTTTTTTGCTCAGGCTGTACACACTCCAATAGTCTCTCATTCACAATTTGACATGCACTTGACAAGGCCTCACATTTCACGGCGGCATCCCCATTGTGGCCGTAATGAACCCTAAAAAAATCCATGCCTTTTGCAGCCAGAGTGCTGCGCTGTGCCCTTCTGCCTGAGTGAGCTGCGCAATCCGAAGCGTCCGTTACGTGATTGGATCTTTCTCACAGGCTACATACAAGTGGAGACAGACATCAGGAATGCAACTACGTCCGTCCTTATCCAATTCCGAGGAGCATATTGAAGATATTGGAAGAACTGTCCACATTTACGTTTCGTCAGCCAACAAGAGGAGTAGGCCTAATGATCTGCAAAAGCACTAGCCTATGTCACTCTACTATCCCCCATAGTAAAAATGTTGACCTATTATATTCTGTGCGAGAAATAAATATTCCAAACATAGTCTAGTTGTGGACAGATCAGAATGTTTAGCTTAAACAGATCAGAACGTTTAGCTTAAAATGTTGATAAACTATTAGGCTATTTCTTCACATTAAAAGCGCAGCAATGCGCACATGGTAGTGGGCTATACATGTGATTGTTCCATTTGAGGAAAACCCCATTATCAAAAGTGAACGCAAATACAATTACGCATTCCCAAACTTGAAACTCATGCACTGTTTACGTATGCCAGGTAGGCACAACACTAAAGCTCGACCGATTATTGGAGGGCCTATAAAAAAAGTATTTAGTCAGCCACCAATTGTGCAAGTTCTCCCACTTAAAAAGATGAAAGGCCTGTAATTTTCATCATAGGTACACTTCAACAATGACAGACAAAATGAGAAAGAAAAAAAATCTAGAAAATCACATTGTAGGATTTTTTTATGAATTATTTGCAAATTATGGTGGAAAATAAGTATTCTACTTCCATGCTTGAGCAGTTTCATGTGACAGCGATGAAAATATCCCATTTCAAATTAAGGGAGAACTAAAAATGCATCAACTAGCAATGGGCTAGCCTACTAATATGACATGGTCATCACGTTAACGTAGGATTTAGCATTTATTTCACCATGCAGAAAATGAAAAGCAAAAAAAGAAAAAGTTTTATTAATGCAGATCTAAAATGCTTCTTATTGTAAATTCTGTTCGGCTTCAGTCAGGGTTGCGCAAAATCGCACTTCTCTACTTTGACAAAATATCTTATCTCTGGTCATTGGATCACCAGACAGCACTGACTGATGTGTAGGCAACTTTTCTCCTGTACTTCAAGCAGAACCTTAGAAAGAATGTAGCCAATTACATTTGCTATGATAAGCCTTACAAATATGATGACCATGCATTGTTCTTCCCCAAAATCCTTGCTTTTTCATCGTAAACTATTTACCCATGTGTGGCTGCAAGCCAAATAGCGTTGCACCTCTGGTTGTCATATGATGAAATAGATTTTCTGCCAAATATGTTGCACTAATGTATTTTGTGTGAAGAAAAACTATAGTTGCACACATAGTTGCATACCCCTTATCACACACACAAAAAAACACTTAACTTCCAATATAAAATGCAGGTGAAATGGTTTAAAATGTAGATTTTTCAAAAACCAAATGAAAGCCAAAAACACTGATTTCAAAAGTATAAAGTGTTTATAAATGTATTCCCTCAACATTTCTATGGTTGCATTATGGCTAAGACATGCGTCATAAAATGACAAAATGTCCAGGTTTTAAACAATTACGTTTCAGGTTTACTAGTATAAAATGCTGACCGCCTACGCTAAGATTCAATGTGGGAGATGTGGTGCACAACAGGCACTTTCCTTCACTCTCTGTTCTTGTGACCATTTGATCTGAACGAATCGTGCCTCGATGATGTCGACAGAATCAAGCCTTTAGAAGTTAATGGTAAGTATCCTTCATTATATTTGTCAAACATGACTGACATTTATCCTATAGGTATATAATTAAAAACCTAACTAAAGTACGGCAACATTTTCTGGTGCCTCCCTCATCTCAGCATTGGTTTGGACATGAGGCTGTAAGCAATATGCATATTACCTAGGCTGCACTGACATGTTGGCTTTTTCAAGTACATGGAAAATAAAATTGGAATAATTTTCAATGTTGGCCTCTCTGATTGGTGTAAAATGTTCGATCGTGATTTTGAAGTGATTTTCTTTACTTGTCCATACGGACCCATTGATGACATGTAATTATTTCCTCAACCAATCTACACACAATACACCCCATAATGACAAAGCGAATATAGGTTATACATTGTTGCAAATAATATACACACATACAGTTGAAGTCGAAAGTTTACATACACCTTTAGCCAAATACATTTAAACTCAGTTTTTCACAATTCCTGACATTTAATCCTAGTAACAATTCCCCGTCTTAGGATCACCACTTTATTTTAAGAATGTGAAATGTCAGAATAATAGTAGAGAGAATTTTTTATTTTCTTTCATCACATTCCCAGTGGATAAGAAGTTTACAGGCACTCAATTAGCATTTGGTAGTATTGCCTTTAAATTGTTTAACTTGGGTCAAACGTGTTGGGTAGCCTTCCACACGCTTCCCACAATAAGTTGGGTGAATTTTGGCCCATTCCTCCTGACAGAGCTGGTGTAATTAAGTCAGGTTTGTAGGCCTCCTTGCTCGTACACACTTTTTCAGTTCTGCCCACAAATTTTCTATAGGATTGAGGTCAGGGCTTTGTGATGGCCACTCCAATACCTTGACTTTGTTGTCCTTAAGCCATTTTGCCACAACTTTGGAAGTATGCTTGGGGTCCTTGTCTATTTGGAAGACCCATTTGGAACCAAGCTTTAACTTCCTACTGATCTCTTGAGATGTTGCTTCAATATATCCACATAATTTTCCTCCCTCATGATGCTATCTATTTTGTGAAGTGCACCAGTCCCCACTGCAGCAAAGCACCCCGACAACATGATGCTGCCACCCCGTGCTTCACGGTTGGGATGGTGTCTTCAGCTTGTAAGCCTCCCCCTTTTTCCTCCAAACATAACAATAGTCATTATGGCCAAACAGTTCTATTTTTATTTCATCAGACCAGAGGATATTTCTCAGAAAAGTACAATCTTCGTCCCCATGTGCAGTTGCAAACCGTAGTCTAGCTTTTTCATGGCAATTTTGGAGCAGTGGCTTCTTCCTTGCTGAGCGGCCTTTCAGGTTATGTCGATATAGGACTCATTTTACTGTGGATATAGATACTTTTGTACCCGGTTCCTCCAGCATCTTCACAAGGTCCTTTGCTGTTGTTCTGGTATTGATTTGCACTTTTCACACCAAAGTACGTTCATCCCTAGGAGACAGATTGCATCTCCTTCCTGAACGGTATGAAGGCTGCATGTGGTCCCATAGTGTTTATACTTGCGTACTATTGTTTGTACAGACGAACGTGGTACCTTCAGGCAGTTGGAAATTGCTCCCAAGGATGAACCAGACTTGGAGGTCTATCATTTTTTTTATGAGGTCTTGGCTGATTTCCCCATGATGTCAAGCAAAGAGGCACTGAGTTTGAAGGTATGCCTCCAATTGAGGTACACCTCCAATTGACTCAAATGATGTTAATTAGCCTATCAAAAGCTTCTAAAGCCATGATATTTTCGTAGCGGTTTAAAGGCACACTCAACTTAGTGCATGTAAACTTCTGACCCACTGGGGCCTCCCGGGTGGCGCAGTGGTTAAGGGCGCTGTACTGCAGCGCCAGCTGTGCCATCAGAGTCCAGGCTCTGTCGTAACCGGCCGCGACCGGGAGGTCCGTGGGGCGACGCACAATTGGCCTAGCGTCGCCCGGGTTAGGGAGGGCTTGGTCGGTAGGGGTGTCCTTGTCTCATCGCGCACCAGCGACTCCTGTGGCGGGCTGGGCGCAGTGTACGCTAGCCAAGGTGGCCAGGTGCACGGTGTTTCCTCCGGCGCATTGGTGCGGCTGGCTTCCGGGTTGGATGTGCGCTGTGTTAAAAAAGCAGCGGCTTGGTTGGTTGTGTATCGGAGGACGCATGACTTTCAACCTTCGTCTCTCCCGAGCCCGTACGGGAGTTGTAGCGATGAGACAAGATAGTAGCTACTACACAATTGGATACTACGAAATTGGGG